>NW_008687721.1:0-51708 GCF_000695815.1 Acanthisitta chloris | reverse complement strand
GAGGTCTCTTCCAACACAGTTGATTCTGTAATTCTATGAAAGTTACAATTTGTCTCATTGGCACCTTGTGTATGCTTCATGTTGAACTCATGCTTAATTTTTTTCTTTACTAAATCAGGGTAGCAGAAATCAGCAGCTTAAACAGTCTTGCCAAAGGCCTTTGGGAATTAAATAATGTAAACACAAGTTAAAACACATTTAAACAGCTATAGCTGTGGAATATTTAGCTGAAAGGTTGAGACCCTACTTCTCTGGAGACTGGGGAAAACAAGAAGCCAAACACATTTCCTGTCAAGCTGTATGTTCCTATCTTCTGTGCAAAAAAAATTGTCAGATACTCAGGCCCTCATTAGAGAAATGAACCATAGAGTTTTAAACTGGCATTAAACACTGTATTATGCAATTAGAGGAAAGTGATCTAAATTACAGCATCATTCACTATCTTTTGCCTAGTTTACTGCAGAAAACTTCCCAGATGAAACTGCATAAAAATGTTTTTACTTGCTCATGTGCCATAGCAAGTTCCGGTATCAATGTTCAAAACACCTGCACATCAGATAAGCAGAAATAGAACTTGCACAAAAACATTTTCATACAATGACTATTTGCATCCTCCTCATCTTTTGGTCTAAGTTTGCCCTTCTAAAGAGAGCGTGCCAACTAAGAAATTTAAAAGCTCTGAACTGTCACTTACTATATTTGTAAAGGAGTAAGGACATTTAGAAAAAAAACAAGCTATTTCCTTCAACCACAGTCCTTCACAGATGGTTAACTTACAATAGGCTCAACTTTTGTTTTTCTGAAGCTGAGGTATATTTTGGCCTCTGCAACTGGTATTATTTCAACACTAGCTTTGTTCTTCTTTAATCCTCATCAGTTTTAAATTGGACTTGCTATTTTGCCTTAGGAGACTAAAGGTATCTACTCTACAACCTGTTGTGCATCTTTACCAGGTTTATTCCAGTTCAGGCTGCTTCCAGTGGGAAATCTTTGAAGCTCATGCAAGCTCCTGCAGGCTAGCCAATGGTCTATATCATAGCTCTGGGGAAAAGCTGTCCCTCAAACAGAAAGACAAAGTGAATCCCCTTTATGGCAGGACCTTAGGAGTTCCAGTCCTTCCTTAACCTTTCCCTGATTCTGTATTTTGTACATTTTATTATTTAATTCCATTGTTAACTGCCACCTCCATCTTTCTATCAGAACTGTGCAGAATAACTCTTGAGAAACAGAGAAATTGAAACTGCACAAAACCTACCTGGCCTCAGGTGGAGGCAAATCACAAATCCTTCTTCTTTCTCCCTTTAAGCTGCTCCCCAGAAATCATGAGGAAATGTGTAGGATGACACCCCCCTCTTTTATTTTCTTGAGAGATTCCTGCCATGAAACCTTATAGATTACTTCCATCGACATACTTCTC
This sequence comes from Acanthisitta chloris, assembly GCF_000695815.1. Classification (NCBI taxonomy): domain Eukaryota; kingdom Metazoa; phylum Chordata; class Aves; order Passeriformes; family Acanthisittidae; genus Acanthisitta; species Acanthisitta chloris. Next base: position 50,291 of record NW_008687721.1, on the reverse strand, counting down.
CACATTCTAGGTCCAGAAGGGGCAGTTGAAATACCAGAGCATGAACCAGATCTGTTAAGATTTCTCTTACTCAGGCTAGGCCAAGGAAAAAAAAAACACTTTCAGCCAGCACTCTCTGCTGTCCTATTAGGCCCAGGAGATTTAGGTACTGTGGGCCGGCATGACTTTCTCTGCTATGACAGAGAACAGAACAAAAGCTCTGCTGGATGGGATCACCATTAAGTCTAACAGCCTCTTATGTGGCTGCTGGAAAGGGGATATTTTTCCTTTAAGAATTGTATAAATATCTTTGGAGAACAAGAGACTCACAGAGCTCAGGCAATATCAGCTGCAGGGGTTGTTTTCAGCTGAATAAGTCCCTGTGTTCAATTTCATTTTTTTAAACATGCAGCAAGGGGAAGACCAAGCACTGCACAGAACCTTGTTTGAGAAGCTGTAGGAAAGAGGCAGGTCATGCACACTGAGTTGAAACACAGAGCAGGACCACATAAAAAGCATTGCCCACCATTCAAAACCAAATTCTCAGGCATGTGGCATGTTTCATGTGAAATCATTGCTCCACACTGGCTGTCTCAAGGGCTGTGTGTTTGTGACTTTGTCTTCCATCAGGCATCATGGGCTGATCAATCCCTGCCACGTAACTAAACAGACCTTGCTCACACCATGGTCTGCGCAATGGAAAAGCTCAAACCTCTTGCTGCTCAGGTTCACATCTTCAGTGCAAATGTGTCACAACGGTGTCAAAACCACAGATCACACCTCTTTGAAGTGAGAATCTCTCCTGCCACTTTTTTACACATTCAATACTGTTAAGAGCTGGTGCAGACTGGGCTATTAGAAGTGTCTCAGGAGGTACTTCTCTCCTTTGACTGCAGTCAGAATTAATTACTGCAATGAAAAGGAAAGACACCTTTGGAACACAAAAACTGTTAACTGATACTGGAACAAAGTGTAAAGCCATTCTAGCAATTCTAGATAATAGTATAATTGAAATCCTGGTAAAATCTGGTATACACTATCATGCTATAAACCACGGTGCTATAATAGTATAAGTACTGCCTTGGAAATAGACTGGGAAGATCTGGAATCTTCCTACATTGCCTTGCCAGTTACCATGACTTTTACCAGAATTTTCTTAGTCTCTTTCTCAAAACTCTGGCTCCCAAGTCATATGATTATGCAAAAATATCAGCTTTCAGTTAAAGAATAAACAAACAAAAAAAGATTTCTTCTAAAGTGAAGAAAAATGCAAACCTCTCAGGATAAAAAGAAAGCAACTCAAAAGAAGCCATTAAAAGTAATATTCTGCCCTGTGAAGCTGTGCTTATGATTTTTAAATGGGTTGATTCAGAGTGCAAAGTGGGTTTTTTCAAATTATGAGCCTGCGTATTTGCTCCATAGCAACAATGCAATTATTCCATTCCCTTGTTTCCTGAGAACACACTGAAATATCTGTATATTTTAAACACATTGTAAAAGACAAGTGCAGGTAATTATTCATTGGTGTTTGGCTGAGCAAGCATGGCAATCTCTCTGTAATTACTTGGAAGGTATGAGCACATTTAAATGTCAGGATGTCTAGGAATGAATCTCTCTGTTGCTGCAGAGCACCTCCAGGACACAGCTGGCCACCCAGCCAGGGCAGAGGAAGGGACCAGGGAAGGCAGTGGTGGCTCAGGATCTCTTCTGAGGGATCACTGCTCTCCCTCTCTCTGCCCAGCACACTGATTTTTAATGTGGGCTGCATACCATGCAAGAATTCAGAGACTTCCAAAGACTTCTTAAGACTTGGTGACTGTTTCTCCACAGCAGAAGGATTGGCCAGAAAATGCGCATTTGCTAGGCATAGTTCACTGTCTGGGTGGTATCAGCAGATTTCTTTCACTGCAAAGTTGTGCTTGTTTTCTCCTTGCTTCATACAGTTTTCTAGAGATTGTTTGAAAGAGAAAGTAGTGATTCCCTTTTTTTAATATCTCTAAGCTTTAAAGACTTAATTTTGACTGTTAGCAAACAAATCAAAACCAGATTCTATTTGCATGTTTTAAGCATACCCTTAAAAAATCTCTTTCTTGTGTAAATATTGTCATTCCAACAATAGTACAGCTGCTGCTTATGGAGGCTGGATCATTGCATAGCAGCAGGGCTCTACAGAGTGAGTTGTCAAGTTGCAAAACAAGAAGAAAGAGAGCTTGCAAATAGTTTTGAGTAAGAAATAAACTTGCTTCAATACCATCAGAAGCTTTTTCCATAAAGTGTCCTAAATATTTATGACACTGTCTGCAATAGTGAATTAAATGCACTTGAGTCTTGGTTCTGGCACTGAAGCTCTACTGCTAAATTCTCTTATTCTCTACTACAGGATGGTTGTATGCAGACCACTTACTGGGAACTCGTGAGGAAAGTAATAACTGACCCAAGACAAAACCATGCCAGGAAGGATTTTAGGAATTTCACAGTACAGACAACCAAGTTCCAATGCTGAGGGATGTTCCCTAGTGACACTTAGTTTTTCATATAGCTGCAACCTTCACTTTCAGTTATGCCAATTTGTAAGCCATAGCTCCTTCTGTGATTTCTACATGGTACGGCAGATGAAAACTCATCAGTACAACCAGATCATTGGAAAAGCTGCCTTTACTGATATTATTGACTGTTAAACAGTAAGTCCTTCAAGAGTGAACATACCATTGACAGTTTAATTATTCATGCCAATCAAATTTCCAAGGTAATCAATTGAGAACTCCCCCTGAGCTTAGCAGGAATTTGTCTCAGGCAAAGCTTGTAGGTAAGTACAGGATGATTGCCAGACCTCTTCCCAGCACACAGTCTCTGTGTAACTCCACAAGTAGATGCCAGAATATGAGTAATGTGCGTGCACCACACTTTTTGCATATCTATGCATGTCCTGATCTCCTATATGTGACAAAAAGCACTGGAAGACAAATGTTTCCATTTCTCTGATAAAAAAAAAAAATCCTTATTCTACTGCAGGATTAAAAAATTACCTCTTTTTCAAAGCAAGTAAACAGCTCATCCAGAGAAATCAGTCCTCACAACAATGTAATAGCAGAGGAAAGTTGCCAAGTAATTTTAGTCATAGTTATTTGCACAGTAAATCAAACACACTTATTATAGAAGACTCCAAGTGAAAATACATTCTCAGAGAGACTTGGCCAGCATTTCATGCAGTGTTTTGTTTGAGCAAAGAGAGGGAAGGAGAGGCAGCGACATGCCTCCACAACTGCCTTTGTCATTTGGTAGCTTTTTTCAACACCCACTAAGGCTGCTAAGAGGATAAATATTTTAAAAACACCATGTCCTCTAGCTGTACCAGAGGCAGTAGCGCTCTGATGACCACACGACAAAGTTTCCTGTACAACAACACATTGTCTTTCCAAGAGTACCACAAAGTCAAGCCATACTGGGTCACTCTGAGTCTGCAAGAGACACTGTCTCGGTGGGTGTGTAAGGCTGCAGCACCAGGGTTAGGAGAAGACAAATGAGTTTCTCTCTGTCCTGACTGAGTCTCACCAGTATAACTAGAGTGGCATCAGTAGAGTTGTTATTAATTTATATTGGTTTGTCATCAGAAACACACCCTGTGCTGTAGTGCCTGGGCTGCATCCAAGCAACCTTCAGCACAGTTTCCCTGGCAGGAGGAGCACTGAGGATGGTATTATAAATTGTTTCTTTCCTCAGCACAGGGCCCAGTTGCCTCTGTGCTCTCCAAACAGAGAAACCACGGGGTGCTCTGAATTTCTGCACACTTCTCCACAGTCAAAGCAGCCATCTGGCAGCCAGGGCAGGACAGAAGTCAAGGGAGAGGGAGTGTGGTTCCATCCTTCAGCTTTCTCTAGTGTGGGGAACAGACAAGGAGATGCTGAAAGTCCTTAACACATGGGAGAAATATCCTATGCGTGCAAAACTCTTCAGCAATCCAAGCTGCCAGTGTAAGGACATTGCTTACTGCACTGTTTGCTGCAGACTAGAAAGAGCAATGTTATGTCTCTGCTTTTGAGTTTGACATTCCCCATCTCTAGAACTGCAGACACTACATCTACAGCAAGCCAGGGATATGTTGTTCTGATACAGCCTTAATATCTGATTCCAGCCTGACATATACTCATAGCTGATGCAACATTTGTCTCACTCTGATTCTAGGATGAAATTCTAAACGTGTTTATTACAGCAAAGGTAATGACACAATACACAATTGTGGTGCTATGAACATGAGCAAAATGGCACTTCAGGGACATTAATCCCAAGAAGGAAAAAATTGTATTGGAGAAATAGTTCGGTTCTGCCAATAAAGCTCTAACAACATAGAGCTTATGCCAGCACAGCCTCAAGTCAAAGATCAAGACATTTAAAGCCCCAACTAACAGGCCCACAGAGAATAGAATGTGGAACAGCTTTTCTTTTTGGTAAATACTGAATTTCAGAATAAAATTTTAAAAAGAGAAAAAAATGTGACTTTGAAAGGAAAGATATATCTGCCTCAGCTGGAGCTGTACATTTTAAAAGTTCACAGAGAAGTTATTTGTTCAAATTTTGCTAAGGGTTCCGCAAAAAATACTTGAAATGGCTCGTGCCTCTTTATTTCAGCAAAGGAGAAAAAGATCTTTGTTTTGTTTGGATAGTTTTTTTCCAATGGCTCTGCTGATGTTACAGTCAATTTCATATTAAAATACATTATATGTGTCTGTCTGTGAAGGATAAGAGGAAAGATAAAAGGGCTTGGAGCCCAGCCAATGTTCTGTAACACAAAACTCAAACAGCACCCAGTGATGCACAGAGATGGTTTCCAGGAGGAAGCCAGAAGTACTTATGCAAATGTTATTTCATCCATAGGAATTTGCTTCAGCTTTTTATAAAAATGAGTAGTGGACTGGAATGGTATTTCTTTGTTGCTGCAGAAAGGAGTGAAGTAATGGTTAAAATGTTAAGCCATTCAGGGTCAGAGAAGGACATCAAAGAGAAAGTTAAACCTTTGGATTCACAGGTGTGGAATTGAAAGAGGTGAGAATGCAAAGAAGGGGAAACACAGACCTAAAGTGCAATGCTAATGATAAGAAGCAACTGTCAAGAGCTGCTAGTGGGGAATTTCCATTCAGCAAAGCTGGCTATAGATATAGGAAGGCTTTAAACTACATGCTAATACAAAGAGACACAAAATATAGGAGAACTAATACAACCTAACCACATAATCTCCAGAGGCATTTACTTCCATTTACTTGGAAGAAAAATATTTTGTCAGGGTTTCCTGAAAACAGTTAAGTGTTCCATAGCTTGTCCCTCTCCCCCTCCCACCTCTACATTACTGGTAGCCAAATTAGCAGACTCCTTTCACATGAGTCTTCTCTTTGGCATCAAATATCTGGTTTACTAGAGTATTCTAAAGAGGAGAAAAATTAAGCCTTTATACAGTGCAGTGAAAAAAAAACACATAGTAATATTTATGATTGAAGACCTAGAAGAATAAAAAGCCATATTATGGTAGAATATTACGAAAGTGTTAATAAACTTTCCAAGTAAAATTATTGTTCTCCATATTAGTTGGACATGGAAAGGGCTGAAGTATAACAACCATGGATGTAGTAACAATAACGATAAATTTAGTAGGCATATGTGAAAGAAGTGTCAAAACCAAAAAAGTGTTCCAGACTTTTAGGATTCTCCTTGTGGTACTGCATGCAGTAGATACTTCCTGAATAATTATTTCCTTATTTTGAAAGCACTGAGAGATGTAACTATAGGAAATTTGACTTTTTATTAACCAACCTATAGAAAATAGAGTGGTAATCAAGTGTGAGAGCTAAATACCCTGTTAGAGAACTTGCTGTTTGCCACTGTCTGGAGATAACACGAATCTCAGACAAAAATTTGCATAAAGCACAAAGGGTGTTTGTATTGCAAGAGCTTGTGGATCAAGGCTTTAGGACATTTCTTCTTCATAAACAAACTTTATGAGATGAGTGATCTAAGGAAGAAAAGTTCACTGAGGAGAATGAATGATGGGTGAAAGCATATAAAGGTGTGAGATGGAATAAAAGTGTAATAAAAACTGGGGAGGGAGCCCTGCAGAACTGTATAGAAACACATAGCAAAAATGACTGATAATCTCTGAGAACACTGCTGAAGAGAATTTGAATACAAGAAGGGAAGATGAAATTTAGTGATACATATAGTAAGATTACAAAACCATGTAATTTTCCTATGGTAAATGTACCACTGAACATCCTGGTCTAACAATAGCACTGTGGTAAATTTACCACAGGAACACTACATTTTTGGTGACCACAGCTCAAAGCTATCAATCTAAGAATAAGGGCAGTGTAAGCATTTTGTAAGAATTTTGTGTGCAATTTAAAAAAGCCAAGATGAATGTAAAGATAAGAAGGCATTCCTAAGGAGAGAGAACTGGAAAGCCACAGAGCAGTTAGAGATCTCATTTGGCAGAAGGTTCAAAATACCGGGAAATATCCTTCAATAGAAAATGGAATGGACAATCTGAATTGTTAAAACAGGGCAGAAATCTCATAGCCATCTTCAAAGCAATTATTGTTTCCGCAGATAAGAAGCTATTAGATACAGCATGCTTTAATGTCAATTAATCATTTTAGTCTCATGTAGTAAAACAAAAAATGTTGGAAAAGTGCAAACAAGATAAAGTTCATGACATGGCACACAAACCTTGTGAAGCATGTGGCAAATAGAGTGTCATAAAAAGTCCAATTCTTTGACCCTTGCTGGTTTGAGCAGTACATGCAAGTTTAATCATCCTGAATGACACCAATATCACAGTTTTTATGGAATCATAGCATCATAAAATTTTAGGGGTTGGTAGAATTTTAGGGTATAAACACAATCTGCTATAATAGACCCAGAATTCATTCCAAAGGTAGGATGCCCCAGAGATGAAGAATAAAGAGTTATGTAACCAAGATCAACTAGGGACTTACATCATACATCATATATTTGCTGTCAGAACAGTTCAAATAATCTTTGGGGATGAACACCTCATAGACAATCCAACCAAGGATTTGTTATAAGAATGTTTTCATTTGTTCCATAATGAGTTGACAAAATACAGGACATATCATATATATAACCCACAGCTAGAATCAAATTACAGGGACATCAAGCACTTCATGGGTCATGAAATTCAAATTTATTTTGATAAATTGTAGGAACTAAATTAATGAAATAACACTGTATACTGAACTGTGAAAAATTAAAGCTGCTTGTACAAAATTAAGAGTAATAGACTGGTGGATTTCAAAAGTGAGGAGGAGTTTAAGCTATGGTGTTACAAATCAAACAAACATTCTGGGACAAATTAACAGAATTATGATACATGTAGCTACAGGAAGTAGCAATGTCATTTTCAATGTCAGGAGTGAAGCCTCAGCTGGATAATTATGTAGTTTGGAGTGCCATGGTTGAAAAAAGACATAGACAAACTGGAAAGAGGCCAAAAAGCACTGAGTATGATAAGTGGGTTGGAAAACTTGACCTGTGCAGAGAAGTTGAAATGGTTTGTTTTGTCTAGAAAAATGGAAGATTGGTGAGAGACAGAATAGTCTGTAAATGTATCAAATGCCTGTAAGAACAGTGGGAAATGTCTTACATGAATGCTAAGAGTTGTGCAAGAACATTGAGGGGCTGAAACCATAGATGCAGAGTGCAAAGTCTGGACCTAGCATTGGCAGTATAAAACTAGTGGAATAGCAGTGTCACTAGAACATGAATACAGAAGTAGTAAGATGGAAATGTTAAAAATTTCTTGTATCAAAACGGTCTTAGATAGATGTTTATTGTGAAAGTGCTAGAAGTACATAATAGAATTCCAAATTCAGCTAGCCCTGAATGTGACAGGCTAATGACCAAAAATGTAACTGAGAATTGTGGTAGTATGGAGAGCATTGGTATTTGCCGTAGGGACTGGAGAATAAAAACAACTGTTACTCATAGGACCTCAGTATTCCTGGACATAAAGAATAGCACTTTTTTTCATTAGATATTCAGACTACAAATTAATTATAGTTAATGAGGGTGTTATAAAATACCTGGTCATAGAAAATAAGCTTGGATGACATGTTCAAGAGTAGGCTCTGAATAAAACAGGGGAGTAAACAAAGTATATACAAAAGAAAATTCTTGATTTCAGAGAGACATCTTTTAGTGAATTAAGGGAATTCTCAGATAGACTCAGTAGCATCAGCAGATTCCAGGGTCCTGGAATATATCCTCTCAATTGTGCAAATTACAGCAGGAAGCTGCATCCCAAGAGCAAAGAAAAGCATAGAGAAGAGGCTTGAGGTAATGGATGTCTATTCATCTTTAAAAGATATATTTAGAATAAAGAGACAGCTTACAAAATAAAATACGAAAGTACAGAGAAGCAAAAGAAGTTGCATCTTAAAATCACGAAATCAAGAGTATGATTAAATGTTGAACAGAGCCTGGAAGGAAATTACTTTCAAGGTTAGGACTTGAAGTCATTCTTGCTTAATATTTTCATAATAGCTTGGCACAAAATACAGGGACTTTCTGATGAAAGCCACAAAAAATTAAAAACTGGAAGACAGTAAGAGAAAGGAACGGGGATATCATACAGGGATCACCTTTAAGTCTTGAGTAATAAAAATGAGACAAAATGAATAGGATAAAATGTTTAAGTCATGCACTTGGGTGCTAGTAACAGAAGGTCCTCTCCAAAACTAGAAACTCTATACTTGGAAACAACTATGGAAGTGAGGTACTAAGGTGAAATGACTAGAAGCTTCTAATGTGGCACAGCTGTGAACGAGGCAAATGCTGTTCTGTGACATACCGAGAGAAGTATTTCTAACACAAATATCTCTAACACAAATATCTCTAACACAAATAGAAAGACCTAATGTCACTGTACAAAGATCTGGCAAAAAATGTCTCAGTATGACTAGGTCAAATTTTAATCATCCCTCTTCAAGGAAATACAAGTAAAACACAATAGGAGAAGGGTTAGTAGGTTGATGAAAGAAACAGCATGTTTTTCAAGGGAAACTTAAAAGACCTTGATTGATTAGATCAGCAAGAGAACAGCTTGGAAGAGCTGTATGATAATTGCCTAGAAATACATCTGAAGAGCAAATATCAGTTAGAGGAAAGAAGTATTTGATATCAATAATAATGCTGGAACAGAAACAAAGGGATATAGCGAGCTGTGAATATGAATAGAAACTAGAGATACAAATCATTAAAACAAAGAAGTTCTTGAACTGCCTTCCTCTGGGAGTGATCAGGGCAAAAAAAAACCTAATTGCTTTTAATGGACACAGTAAGTTCACAACAGGGATGATGTAACATAGCTGCAAGTGATTGCAGGGATTGAATTTGACAATATGGAAAGACTTTTCCAGCCCCGAGTTTCTGTTGATATAGAAAAAAGTCATTGATTATTTTTCTTTATTGCCACCAAATTAGGATATAAAGTGTTCAATTTTCTTTGCAGATTAGAGAATAACGACAACTTTCTATTAAGACACCAAAGCACTGGAGCAAACTAGCTAAGAAAGTTTTCAATAATCACTTGAGCAAATATTTGACATGGCTTTTCTAGGTGTACTGGGACACACCTACAAATGTGGGTTGGTCTTTTGAGGTTCTTTCCAGCCCTAAATTTCTATGAGAAAATATAAGCTTGTGCTTTTCTGGAGTCTGGCTTAGCAAAACAGCAAAAAAACCCAAATAGTTTCTGTTCAGTAATTTACACTCTGCAACTTTGGGAGATATTTGCAGTGGTACATTATTTATTAATTTTCCAGTGTTCAGAGTGTTCTAGGAAGTTCATAAAGCAAATAGAATTCCCAGCAGGAGACTGGAAGCTTTTGGCTTTCATACCTGGGGAGTCTGGTATTCACACAAAAAAAATACCATTATTGTACTTAGCATTCTCTAGCACAGAAAATACAGTTTGGTGTGAGCTCCATTGTAAAATGCTTTTCTTCTCTGAACTTCCTTCCAGAGTGGCAACAGGATTCTGTGTTCTATCATTCTGGACCACTACCAGGGACCATCGATAATAAACTACGATGATGAGAATGGCAAAACATGTATGCACATTGCTGCTGCTGCAGGCTACAGTGACATTATCAGTGACCTGGCTAAGGTCCCAAAGTGCAACCTGCAGGCCCTGGATGTAGATGACAGGTAACCATGGAAACACTGAAACTGAAATTGCTGCTTCCTTTCTATTAACCTGAGACCAACTCTGCTTATTATATAATCATGTTTCCTATCTCACGGGCCATGGCCCAGTTAATGAACTGTACTCTACAGAGAACTGTGCTTGCTCAGAACCTGCAAACCAGTCCAGCTCACATGTACTGTACCTAGTATAATAATTGACGAGTAGGAATGATATTTAGCTTTGTGTTTCTAAGTGTTTCTGGTAGGAAAAGATAAGATTATGTGTGAAAGGAGATTGTCACTGCTTGACTCAACTTCTTTCAATCAGAAGTGAACATTCTTTTCAAAACAATAGAACGGGATCCTACAACTTGAAGCTGGGATCCTGCTGCTATTTGTATTTAAGAAATGGCAGTGTTCTTTTCTTGCATTTAAGATGGCAACACTGTGTTCCCATAGGACCAGAGGAGTTTCACCTTCCATTCTTACAAGGCATTTGATTTCTCCCAGGAATCTTGTATCATCAGTACCAAAGAATCTTCTTTCCTCTTTTTCACCCCACACCTACCTCCCTTGGAACTTTCCTCATAAATTTATTTAATGCAAACAGAACCAACTGGCTATTCACATTTACTATGCTGCTCAGTGAAGAAAAAGCCAAGGTTTTCTTGGCTTAGGCCTTCAGGTACTTAAAATAATAGCATTCTCCATGGAAAAGTGCTATAAAATGGAACAGAAATAAAATGAACAGGGTTCTGGAGAAGTTTTTAAACATCAGTAAAATGTAGAATGCAGTTGAGAAGGCTGCAGTGTTCTGGAAAGAAAGGTGAAGGGAGGAGGTTAACTACACTTAAGAGTTCATTAAGACATGACCTATTACACATTCTCAGACATTTCCATGGAAGGTGTTATACTTGAGGGGAAAAGATAAGCTGTTCACTATGAACACACATAATAGAATTCCATTCTACTGTCTTTCTGACTGCACCCACCTGAAATCACTGAAAAAGCAACGAAATAGACAGAGAAATGTCAATTTTATTTTTTATTCTTAGACAGTTTCCTTGTGGTGTTTCCTGTGCTTTTACATAAGAGCAAAATATTACAATGTGGAAACTGGACAACAGTTTCCAAATACAACATGCACATTTTCTGCTAAGCAGAAAATCGGTTTGATTCTCCCGCACAGATTCAGAACAATTATATGCACTTGGGTCTGTGCCCATCACACAACACAAGAACTGGCAAAGTGGCAGTGTCAGTCTGGTAGATGTGTTCAGTCCTTCTCATTCATCTGGGGGATGATTCTCTTATTACATTCATAGAGAGCCCTGTACCAACCATTGCTAGTTGTGCGTGGAGTAACGATGAGAAGTTTGTTCCTAGGCAGTGCCACTACAAAGGGTTTTTTTCCCAAATTCTGCTGTGAAAACTTCGGGCACTCCTCCTACTCTGCAATTCCAGCAGTGGAAGAGATGCTCTTATACTACAGCCCCATATCTACTTTATCAACAGCTAAATAAATGCAGCTACACCAGTGTGGAACAAGTTGATGGAGAATTCCTGAAAAAGGATGTCATGAATATGGACCAGTAGCATACGAGCACACTTCATTATGTCATTAATAGTTTTGATAGTAAATCTGTTCATGTATTTTAATGGTACTCCCCCTTTTCTGTAGGACTCCTTTACACTGGGCTGCAGCAGCAGGAAAAGCTGACTGTGTGCAGACACTGCTAGAACTGGGGATAGACAGCAGCCCTCGAGACATCAATGAAAACACACCTCTGACATATGCAATATACTGTGGGCACACAGCATGCATCAAGCTGCTGTCTCAGGAGAGCAGGTAAAGGTAAAGTTCACATCTTGCTCACATGTTGCCACTGACTAGGAAACAAACTTATAGCTTTTTGTATGCTACTGAAGAGTTTGAGGCCTAGGTGATTCATATGCAATACTCAGTTCAAGTTTTCCACCCGTGTAGCAACATTAGAATTAGTCATCTACTGAAGACTCATCACTGAGGCTGCAGTACTTGTCTACTAATCAGCAGAGGGTTTTGAATAAGATGTGAATATAGCTCTTGCTCAGTCACTTTCATGCAGAGAATTGGTCTTACAGAATCATTTCAGCTCTCAGATACTTACTTTCCACCTTTCTGAAATCTCTGTGCACTAGCTGTGTGTTCATGCAATCAGACAGAGGGAGACAGCTTTGCCAGATGATAAAATAAATCTAAGGCTTTCATCATCAGAGTAAGGATTTGGGAGCATTTTTCTCATCTTCTTTAGTTCTTTACCTAGATTGTCTCTTCTTATTCTGTTTTTCTCTGTTAGAATAACAAAAGAGTTATTGCTTACAATCTTCCTCTCTCTTTGTATTTCTCCTGTTTCAGCAGCTGTCATTTAATTAATTTTCATTCTTCAGCTTTGGTAAAGGAGTATGCACTTACATTTATCATCACATTTCTTTGTGCTTTCCCTTCCTCTCCAGACAGCAGTTAGTATTATTCCCTACGTTACAAATTGGGAGGCATGGGCCTCTTCTCTTCTCCTGCACTCTGCCTGTTAGACGAGGCCTGAAATGTTGATTAGCCAAAATTTCATCTCAAAACCAGAACAGCAACAGCACTGTAGGTAATTATCTTGATTGACCTGAAGCTGTGCCAGACCTCTCTAATACAGGCAATGCAAGACAAAGCAAGGCAAGGCAAGGCAAGGGGAAAGGAGAGAGGGCAGAGGGAAAAGAGGAAAAAGGAAAGGAGAAAGGGAAGGAAGGAATGGTGAACTGGTGCCTTTGTTACAGTGTTAGCAGTGACTGTACTGCTGGAAATACCATTTTCCAAATATGACATAATACAAAGACCGCTTGGTTTAAAAGCTGCCAGCATGTTCCTCTTGTTATCATTGGAGCTTGCAGTTGGCAGATGCTGAAGACAGGAAAGTTTGTTTGTTTTTCCCAGATAGCTGCACTGAGTTACAGTGAGATGACTGTAAAACATTTAACTGATAAGAAAGGGTGAAGTAACACAGTAGCATTTTCAGCCTTTGTTAATTACAATTCAGAGTCCTAATTTTCTGCCTTCTTGAACCATCCCTGCAAGTGTATCTGAACAGTATATTGCTCATTTCATGGGCTAACACAGTCAGTAATTTTTCATTATTTGGCAATGCTGACATCACATTTTGCTTTGTACTTCTAGCAGATCTGAGTCAGTTCATCAGTTTCCCTCCCAGAACAACAGAATTATAAAGAAAGAAGGACGATTCAGCATGCTGAACCACATCTTCTCTTGCAAAAAGAAGAAAGATTATCAGAAAACCAGTCAGGAGAGAAGCAGAGATCAATATCCTAGAGAAGAGACCTCAGAAGTAGATGATATCATCACCCGTTTTGATTGCATTATGAACACAAACTGCGAAGACATTCCAGCTGAGTGTATGACCACTCCTGACTTTAAAAGAAGGAGCACAGATACAAAGTACCTCATGCCAGAAAAAAAGCAACCTGCACATCAGGGACTTCTGCCTGTCACTACCCAGAGCCTTCCCCCAATCACTGTAGGCAATTCCTTCCTAACTGCTTCCCAAAACACAATGCCACATTTCTCCACCAGTACCCACCATTTTCCACACCAGTCTCAAAAGAGTAGGAGCGAACACAACTTGCTGCACCACAGAAGCAACTGCCAGGCCTTGCTGGATGATCCCTGGGACAAAGACTCTAACCAACTAATCTCCTACAAAGTCTGTACTAGGACTTCTTCAGACAAACTGATAAATGGCTTAAACGCTGATAAATCTCACCACATGCTTTTGTGCCCTCCCTGCCTTCCCTCGCTTCCCAGTTCTCCATCAGGTAATTACTTTTTTCTCTGTATCTAAAATCCTATGATATCTACTGATGTGGCAAGCTGAGTCAGAAAAAAAATAGGGAAGTCCGACCCATAACATTTCTATTTCTTAAATATCTATTTCAGAATCTTCTCCCTGTATGTAGGAGCCATCACAGCTAGCATACGGAAGGCACATCAGCTGAGCCAAGGTGCTTAGGTGTGGAAATAAGAGATTTAAGTAGGTTTGATGAGCAAGCAAGAATGGAGGTATTTAGGAAGCATGTAAGGTACCTGAGCAATAAGTGCCTCCAGATCACACATATGCTTTGTGTGTTGCACGTAACCACCCACTACCACACCTGATGCCTTGTGCCCACATTTAGTACTGGAAAGGAACAGCAATGCACCCAAATTCATAACTGTGCTGAGAGCTGTTTCTGGATCCATCTAGGTTCAGTGCCATGCTGGACAGCTCTGCACCATGGAACTTTTGCTGTACAGGCAAAGTCTGACTCAGGGCTGCAGTGGCACCTCTTCCCACTCCTGCCACCCTGCATGCCAGCTCTTTAGTCTAACCTGCAAAGCTGAATTCAGGCTGCTAAACTTACACAGATGGAGTAAATGCTTTTATGCTGTGGTCTGGAAACTGTAATGCAACAGTAATGAAGCCGGGCACCAGAATTCTAAAGTGAACTCGAAACCAGGGTTTGGCTGGATTTGGGATCTAGTATTTTGTTTGACTCACATCCATGTTTAAATGAGTCTGGATGGCTGGCCTGTGTGCTGGAGTTTAATTTCACATATCAGTGTCTCCAGCTTCTCCTTTGGGATTAGTCCCATACCAAAATGAAACATATCTAGCATGCCTTCCAACCACTACAATATCCAGCTGAAACTGAAGCAAGCAAAAGTAATCCCCAAACTTACCAGTACACCATTAAAAGGAGTAAACATTACACAATAAGTTAGTCTGTACTCACCCCACAGACATGAGCCATTATTCTCCATCGGAAAGAGGAGTGAACAGAAACTCTGTCTGAGAAGAACTTTCGGTTAGCTTAGATGGTAGTGCAAACTGTACTAACTTCTGATGTGAACTATAAAAAAACAAATCTTCATGCGCATCTCTGACAAGGAGAGTAAAACCAGCAAGTTCAGAATGACAGGCCATTCCACATTGTGCAGATAAAGGCTGGATATAGTTTTTTCCGGGCAAAAAGGAGCTATTTAAAAAGTTCCCCTTCCTGAACATGAGGCCACATTCCTGAAAGCTCAATAGAACTGCTCTATAGGTGTCACTACATTTTCACTATGCACTCTTCAGCTATTCACTCAGCCATACAAACCCCATACTCCACATGCCCAGCAAGGATTGCTTCTGCACAATTTCATTTTACACTGAATTCTGCAAGGTTCAGCTCACATGTGGAAGACAAGAATACCTGCAGGGCTTCTTTACAACCTAAATATAATAGGGTACAGTGAGGTTGAGATACTTGAGGTCATTCAAGCTGACAGCAGTAGGAGGAATGAACTCAAACTGGATGAGCCAAACTGGAGGGCAACTATTTCTGGGAAATATTTCTTGGTGGAATTTGATAGACTATTAATGTATTTGATGTGGAAGTAACTACCATGTTATTTAAAATGGGATTATAGACTTTTCTTAATACTACAGTATACTACATAAAATGATTAGATTCTTCTTTGCTCTGGACAAAAGTACAGGTGGCTTTCTATGAGCATCCAATGAAAAAAAAAAGTGCAATCAGCTGAATCAGGATCTGCACAGGGACTCAGTATGGTACCAGAAGTCTAAATGCATGAATGAGGGTGAAATCATATCAATTATGTGAAAAGTTCTAATTGCTACTATGGGAGCCATCTTTGCATGTCCAAAGGAAACGTACGTCATTTGTTTCTGACAGTTTATTATCTCCCTCAGAGAATATAAAGCCTGAGTCTGCTTTAAGCCCAGTTCTCTTTGTACCAGCTCCCTTTAACAAAACTTTCCAACAATAAAAATTTCCTGTAGCTGGCAAAAATTACTTCCTCTGAAACACGTGAATTAAAAGCCTGTAAGGAGGCAGTGTCTGTTCAGGAACACATTACACAATGCACATACTGCCTAATTTCTTCAGGATAAAAAGGTCTACTTATCCCTCTTCACACCTATGTGTGTGGTTTAAATCCGTCTGTCCTTGTAATTAAAGTCACCTGACTTGCATTCACTGTATGAACTCCAGGGCTTCCAGGTCTCCAGTGCACTGTGCCTGCAGGACTTGGAGAGATCAGGGGCAGAGCAAGCCTGGCTCCAGCCCAGCCAACAGTGCTGTGCTGGCAGTTCTTCCTGAGGAAATTTTTTTTTCATTTGGGGGGTTTTGTGTGTTGTTGATGTTGGTTTTGTTGGTGGTGGTTTGTTTTGTTGTTGTTTCTTCACTTGATTGTTTCCTGCAGAAGGCTTAGCTGAAGGAGAAAACATCTGTTTTTTTAAGACACTGAAGTGTTAATACTTCATTTCTCAATTCATGACTGTGGGGGCTACATGTAATTTCCTAATCACTGAATACTTAGGCCAGGATTATCAGTATCAATCACCTAAGGAAACTCAATTAGAAAATTATCTGCTCAGTCGCCACACAGTGTTGATTGTCTTGCACAACCATGTATTTATAACCTTTGCAATCATCTCTTTTTGCTAAATGTACTGCCATCTATATTCCACAGGGAAAAATGGTGTAAGTAGAGAAGTTCCAAGTGATATGGGTAAACGGAAGCCTGTCTCAAATGTAAGGCAGCTCTGAGATGTGTATTACCACCCATCTTTTAGATTACTAAACTTCTAGGTCTAAGGCGACACTTTATTAAAGGTTTTATTACAGCAGCCTTCTATGTGCTTGAGCAGGTAATGTGAAAAACAGGCTGTTATTAAGTTTTCATTGGTATAAGCAGGATAGTGTAATCCAACAGGAAGCACTTCTGTGCCAGAAAAGTGTAGAGTAAAGCTGATCAGTGTAGCCGTTACTTTCTCAAACGGAAGAACCAATTTACAGTGAGACATTCATTATAGCATTAACAACTTTTCCACCAAACATACCACAATGTGATTCACCTTCCTAAATGCAAAGGAAAATCAAAAATAACAGCTTGTGAAAAAAAGTCAGTAAACAAAACCAAAGGCAGTCCTGCATTTTATAATAGCAAAATTGCTGCCTTTCCATTTCATTCAAAACAAAAACGACATTACAAATGTGCTCTTGGGGACCACAAAGGTGATGTCTCATAGAAAAAAAACCCTGTTTTTCATATGTTAGGTGGAACAGGTAGAAAGGAAAGGAAGAATACCTCCACTTGGCACCAGAACTTTTAACCACAAGGATTCTTTTCCAAGTATTCATATCAAGCTGGCAAACATGATTATGCTTTGTACTATTGTTTCACTGCCAGTTATCCCCATTCATGAAATAAACATATCTCTTGGTAGCAACAACAATATCCCATCATCGAAGCCATAACAGTACATATGCAATAAGCCATTAGTTCTCAGCATAAGTGTCACTGAAACCAATATACCTCGAATTGCACTAAATGGGAGCAACAGATAATTCTCTGCCATATTGGAATTGATATATTTAGTTTAGTGCAAAGTGGGTGCAATGTCTATAGAAGAAATTTACCAGCTAGACACTAGAAGTGTTAAAGACTAAACAAAGAGTAAAACAGAGGAAAAGGAAACCAAAGCCTGTTTCTATTAGGCACAGCTTACCCATACAAGATTATTCCTGCTTTTGCTCAGTACACATCAGCTTTACCCATACAATCTAGCAGACTCACCCAACGTCTGTCAACTGTCATGGTGTTTGGCCCAGAATCTTGCTACCTGCTGAGCTGGAGGCTACACTACAACATGATGGTTTGTCTGATAAACACCACTTTCACACATGATCCATTTAATCAGTAAGATAGTTACAGCAGTTTGACAACCACTTTGGGCACCTCTAGGAAACTGTTCTACAACTGTTTTCCTATGGCTTTATCTTGCACAGCCCAGCAATATGTAAGTACTTTTGAGTACCAATGACAAAGCCACAAAGGCAATTAATACAATTCCATTTCTTCCTATTGCTTAAGATGCCCTGCTGCATCCATCCTGTGTCCTGCCTTGACTCTGTGTGCCAACAGAGCATATGCTTGCTCTGCAACGAGCCATGTTGCAATGCCATGCTGGATGAGCAGCTATCTGGCAAGACAACCCAATACTCCTTACAAAGCTCATTGCAGACCTGGTGATAATTAAAAAAAATAATTTGAGGGAATCAAGCAGCACAGAATAAGATCAGCTCAGAAGAAGGATCTGAGGAAAATGTTGATTTGGTGCTTGAGTTTCTACTGTCATTTATGTAGTGAAATGCATTACATCATCTAACATAATATCTTTTTTAATAGTATTAGACCAAAGTTAGCTTTAATCTTAACCAGGGACATGCCACAGTTAGCAAATTAACCTTTCACTTTCCAGTATCTGTTCTTCGTGGTAAAAATGAAATTGCCAAAAACATAGTTTAACAAGGATAAGTATCAGTTTATATCAGTTCTGATATGTTTTCATCCGCAGCAAAACTGTCTCAAAGCTCATTGTGACTGCTAACAGACTTCAACCAGTCCCTTTTTCCAACCAGCAATTGAACTCCATTGTGTTCTAGTACTTAGAAAGGCTGAGAACCTACTAGAGTATTTTGCAAACTAAAACTTCAATTCAGAAATCAAATCCATCTAGTTGAGTAATTCTACAAATTTAGTGTCCAAATATTCTCACACAGACCTAGCTACTGGACTGTGCTTAAGGTATATGTGAAGATTGTATTAAATCAATCACTCTTTTTAATGAATGCAAAGCAAACTAAGCAACAATGGTTTTTCAGCCAGTGATTTCTTTTTATTACATATTTCTGAGAATTACTAAATAATTTTTCCTTTTTTTATCTAGGAGCCAGAAAAATACAGTGTACAACATTATTTGCAAGTATTTCCACATGTAACAGATTATCTCTTTCTTTCACAGGTAAAAGTTTTCAACAGATGTCCATAGACCAACACAAAGTAAAAAATCTTATTCCTGTACGGAACAGCCTAGCTCCCATACCCAACCACTGTGCTCACAAAAGTAAGTATAGACAACATAATGTCAGTTACAGCGTGCCTCCATCACTGACATCTGAGGGCTCGAGAGAGGTTTCATGTTCCTTTTTCACAGCATCATAGAACGGCTGAGGTTGGAAGACATCGTTGGAGGTTGTCGGTCCAACTCTACTGCCCACAGAGAATCACTTAGAGCAGGTTGCTCAAGACCACATCCTGTTATGTTTTAAATGCCGCTATGAATGGAGACTGAAACTATATGATTTCTCTGGGCCAACTGCTCCACAGTTTGACCCGCAGAGTAAAGAAGTTTCTTCTTACGTATTTGTGGCCATTGACTCTTTGCCCTTCATAAGACACCACTGAGAAGAATCTGTCTCCCTCTCCATTACTCCCCCCAATCAAACATTTATACGTATTGATGACATCCCCTGAGCTGCCTTCTAGTTTCAAGGCTGAACAGTCCCAGGTCTTTCAGCCTCCGCTTTGAGATGGGACATTCCAATCCTTTAATCATCTCCACTATCCTTCATTGGACTTGCTTCAGTATGCCCATGTCTCTCTTGTACTGGGGGCCTCAGAACTGGACTCAGTACTCCAGATATGTCTCCCCTGAGCTGAAAAGAGGGGAAGAATCACCTTCCACAATCTGCTGGCAATGCTTTTCCTGATGCAGCCAGATGCTGTTGGCTGTCTGTGCTGCAAGGGCACATTGCTGGTTCACATTCTGATTGTCAAAGCATAGTCCCAAAGAGCAGGGAAAGCCTGACTCCACTCCCACAGCCCCAGAAAAGTGTCAAGGTTGAACACATAAAATCATAGAATCAGCCTGGTTGGAAGAGACCTCAAAGATGATGGAGTCCAACCCTACCATGGTTACTAGACCATGGCACTAAGTGCCACATCCAGTCTCATCCTGGAAACCTCCAGGGATGGTGAATCCACCACCTCCCTGGGCAGCCCATTCCAACGCCTGACTACTCTCTCTGTAAAAAATCTCTTCCTAATATCCAACCCAAACCTTCCCTGGCAGAGCTTGAGTTTATGCACTCTTGTCATAGTGTGTTCCAGGCCAGATCAAGCCAGCAGCTGGGGTGTTCTTCACTTACAAACACTAGCCATACTCCAGACAGTGTTCTGTACTCACATTCTTGTGCTCCACAAAGCACAAATCTCCCAGTGCGTATTGGACAAGGATTTGCAGTTTGCTATTTGTCATCCTGCAGATCAGCCAGGGCCGAAAGCATTCATACTTCATAGCTAATTTTAAGATTCACTGCTTTTTATAATCTGAGTTTCAGAAGCAATTCTGCAGTTATAACAATATTACTAGAAATGAAGATCAGACTGTGTAGGGGCACACAGAATTGTGCACTGCAGCTGCTCTGCAAATAAGAAAGGAAAAAGAAAAGCAGAGATGTGTGAATTAATGAGATTTGCTCAGAGGAAAGAAAATAATCTATCTGCTTTCAAAACCCCAGCCCCAAGTGTTCTATTTTTAAGCATTCTACTCATGTTCTCTGTGTCTTCTAGTTAAAACATGGTTGTAAGCAAAATCCTTAGAAAAATTATTTCATAATCACTCCTGTTCCTGCAGGAATTCATATAAAAGGTCACAAATTTAGTTCTAGTCTCATGCCAAAAACTGTTTTACAAATAAGATACATTTATCACAATTAATAATCCTGGTTTAATTAACTAACACAGCACATTTATCCAGGTGCCATTACTGCTTGAACATTAGTTCAAGGCAGCAACAGAAAAGCAAAGTTACTTGCAAAATAATTACATTTCTTCTTTGTTAACACAAATGACACATTTTGTCCTGGAGCTTTCCGAATAACTGTTTCAGAGCCAAGATTTCACTCATCTTCCATCCAGCTCTAAAAATATTACTGCTCTGGACACAGGCAAAGTGCTCCAGCAACAAAGATTGAATATAAACATTTGTGTTTCTCTAATACATTTTATTACACAAGATGTGTGTTAAAAACATGAGAAAAAAAAGGCACCCAAGAAGTTAGAAGAAGAAAATAAGCATAAACTAGAAAGAGAACTGAAACTACACAGAGATTAACAGAAAGAAGAAACATGTCCCCAGAATAAGGAAGGGCAATGAAGAAAAAGGAAGAAATTCTTTAATCTCTAAGCAAAAACATTTAAAAATACACATTAGAAAGAGGAAAATAGGAATGAAACAGTAGCCTAGGAAAAGAGCACTTGAGTGGCTTGAAACCATATTTTATAAATTGCCACCCTCCAGATATTCCCAGGGGCAAAGAGCACCCTTACATGGCTTCTTGAGTGGCCTCAGCACAGACTGCATGCTGCTGCTTTATCCCCAGCACATTCTTTCTAGCTCACCATGCAATGCTTCCAAGAGCCCCTGGAAAACAGGCTTGGAACTATCACACACCCTGACACAATGCCAGAATAATTTTCCATTTATGGGGCTTCTAGAGAACTCTCTCCTGCTCTCACTTCTTCATGTGGCTTAGTAAGTCTGACACCACAGTGATATTATTACTTGTTGAACAACAACAGAACAGAAAACACCCACCAAAAAAAAAAATCTATTTCTTTATTTTCTGGGGATCAGTGGCTGTTTCTGCTGTTACTCATGATTTGAATTTTATTCTTTCCCAAGTTAACTGCAAAGTATTCCACAAAGCACCCACATCTCTGCAGAAGGACACTGTGGTCCACTGTTTGCAAAGGAAGAGAGTCTAAGAGCAATACCTTCTGCTGGACAACATACTCCTTGGGCAATGCCTCTCCGGCAGCCTTATTTTTGCCTCTGCAGGTCATTGTAGCAGCCACTTGAGAGTCACTAGTGAGTGGAAAAGTGTCCCTGAATTAGTAGCTCCTATTCTATCACTAGGTCTTTGGTGGTTGACTCTGCTCTCTGCATGTGAATAATTACTGGTGCTTTGGATGGATGGATGGATGGATGGATGGATGGATGGATGGATGGATGGATGGATGGATGGACGGATGGACGGATGGATGGATGGATGGACGGATGGACGGATGGATGGATGGATGGACGGATGGACGGATGGATGGATGGATGGACGGATGGACGGATGGATGGATGGATGGACGGATGGACGGATGGATGGATGGATGGACGGATGGACGGATGGATGGATGGATGGACGGATGGACGGATGGATGGATGGATGGACGGATGGACGGATGGATGGATGGATGGACGGATGGACGGATGGATGGATGGATGGACGGATGGACGGATGGATGGATGGATGGACGGATGGACGGATGGATGGATGGATGGACGGATGGACGGATGGATGGATGGATGGACGGATGGACGGATGGATGGATGGATGGACGGATGGACGGATGGATGGATGGATGGACGGATGGACGGATGGATGGATGGATGGACGGATGGACGGATGGATGGATGGATGGACGGATGGACGGATGGATGGATGGATGGACGGATGGACGGATGGATGGATGGATGGACGGATGGACGGATGGATGGATGGATGGACGGATGGACGGATGGATGGATGGATGGACGGATGGACGGATGGATGGATGGATGGACGGATGGACGGATGGATGGATGGATGGACGGATGGACGGATGGATGGATGGATGGACGGATGGACGGATGGATGGATGGATGGACGGATGGACGGATGGATGGATGGATGGACGGATGGACGGATGGATGGATGGATGGACGGATGGACGGATGGATGGATGGATGGACGGATGGATGGATAAATGGATGGATGGATGGATGGCAGGCAACCAGCCCTAGGGGCTCTGCCTCTCACAGATCCCAGTTCTGGGTCCAGGCTCAGGTGTTTCAATACATACTAGTCATTATAGGTATTGTTCCAAAGCCATCAATGTGCCAGTCCTGAAATCCTTATCAAATATCCGAAACTGAGTACAATATGTGGCACTAGATGGAAAGAACTGATGCTTGGATGCTGGTTTTTACTTCTTTGATTGAGCATGGGTCTGTGATGGCGACCCAGCCATGGGAATGAAATTAAGCTACAGTGCTTTTGTCCTACTTAAACCCATCATTAAGGGCTTATCTAGCACATGAAGTGTTCTGGACACATGTTACACAGGTGTGAACTTTGAATATATTAACCTGTGACTGTGCTCTGAATAGGGAAACAAGGGAGTCTGCCAACATGCATTTGGTTTACACACCAAAATTTCAGTGAACTCAAAGCATTCTACCATGTGCCAGAAAAAAAGTGGGCTCATTTATTGTATTTAGCCCTCCCTGATTCATACAAATACAATACAACTAAAGCAAAGTATTAATGGTTTGAGGTTTCTGTTTTCATGGAAAGGAGAACTAAGTGATTTCCTGAATTTCTGAACATGAATAAACCCTGAATATGACCCATAAATTATGGTACATTGCCAAAGGCCTGGCAACTCTAGCAAACGCTGCCTGCTCAGGGCCATCACAACTTGAATAGTACTTGAAATTAGCTTGAAAAGAAAAAAAAGTCTACCAAGATCCTAAATCCTCTCTATATGCAAAAAATCTGCTTTGCCCTAAATCAGTATCTGGTAAGTCTTAGAAAATTACTGCCCCTTTTAAATAAATAATGAATAATGAAATGAGTACAAGGTATAAGGTACAGGGGATTGTAACAAGAAGAACTTCAGCATCCTTTGCACAACGCATATAGTTTAAATATATATATGCAGTGAGGGCCCACTGCAGACAGGAGAGAAGTAACATCTGTTTCCAACAGGGCTAATTAAATAAAACACAAAACCTCAAACTAGAACACCTCAGAGGAAAATGTTAATAGCCTCTTATATATTCATCACAAATATCCAGATGGATGGAAATAACTGATGCAATCAAGCAAAAGTGAATGTGAAAAACTACAAGGAAGATTCTGTAGCCAAAACAGAGATGGCGTTAACTCCAGTAAGGAACTCTTCAGATGCTTAAACTGAAAAACCTGTACTGTCTGTATTCAATGAGCTTGTGAATAAAATGGAGACAAAAAGAAAAGAAGCTGATACGATTCACAATAAATTCCAGGGAGATAAAAACATGTTTACAATGTAAGGTTTTGAATTCTTCTGTGAAAAAATCAGGAAATTACTGAGTTGTCTGACTGAATGAGCTTGAGGAATTCAATTTAGAGAAGACATAGAACTATCTTAACTTTAAACCACAGTGTAACACTGCTGAGTGTGAGGTGGAAATTAAGGATGATCTAAATCCAGCGTTTCTTACAAGAGTACGATAGATACAGAACAGCTGTGCCTCTGGTGTTTCAATGTGGGTCTTAGTGTGGTACAAGGCAATGTGCTACTTTTGTGTCCTGTGACTTGCAGAGCACGTGTGAACTTATCTTTATGATTGATTGAGCCTAGAGCAATGTTCCACACTCTTCCATTTCAACTTTTTAAGATTTTGATCAGCATTTATCTTGGGAAATAGAGCATCCTCCCAGAAAAGTTTAGTTCAAAATAATATATTCCTATGAAACATTTATTTGGTTTGTGATGAAAAAATGTATTGTGGAAATTTCTCCAAACAAACCGAGTCTCCTCCAGACAAACTACAGATTCTCTGCTTATCAAAAGTAAACCTTTGGACTTATCAAGTCTTACTGATACAAAGTAAATTGCTTAACACCAGAGTTGTTTTCTTCAGATGAAGATTAGCTTTGCCAGTCTTATATGATTATTAATTTATTGATCACGTTTTTCAAATGCAGGTTTGAGTACACAAAACAAGCGATAACAGTTCAAAGAGAGCTGCAAACACCTCTGTAAAAATGTCATGCTTTTCACCTTCTGTGCACTCTTTCTCTCTTTTTCTTTTTCCTGTAGTTCAGCTACCATCTCAGGGTGCTAAAAAGTTTCAGTCCCTAAGGACTGGTGCAGATATTCTCCCACCTGCTCCAATCTCCAGATCCCAGAAAATGGGACATTCTCAGAGTCATCTTCTCTATTCCCTCTTGCCTGGTCTATCAGGACAGCCTCTGAAACCAAGCCGTGTCCTACCTGCTATCCCAAGCCAGAAGAAATCTAATCCTGCAGAAGACCTTCAGAAATCTCTCGCCAAACCAGATGCTGAAAATTAGCTCATTACACTGGCCTAAATCAGCTGAAATATGTCTAAGTGCTTATTACAAGGTAACCGTACAGCAAAATCTCATTAACTTGCACTAATGATACTCTCATGGACTGGAGTGTAAATGAACAAAAACCAAGAAAAGATAGCACATCACAAAAGCTGCACTGTGTGTATATATATAAACATACATATATATGCATTTTCATTACAGTCCTCATTAATGATGAAATTACTAAATCATTATTTAATCTGCTGTACATTTATTTTGTGAATGGAACCTTCATAACACGTGATCTTGTTGCAGCAATGTGCTGTTGATCCTTTCATAAAAAACAGGAACAAAGAGTAGGATTTTGTGCATGATTTAAAATGCAGGACTAGAGAATCATAAATTGACAAGGTTTCTCTGTGGTTTGTGAAGGCAAAGGTGCTGATTCTGATGCTGTGTGCCATCAAAAATATCTTTTTAAGATTAAAACAAGCTCAAAATAAACGGCAGTTTTAGCAAATGATGATTTTTGTCTGTTTTTCACATATTTGCTAAATTGTAAGTTTGTGGGTTTTGTGAATTCAACAAGGTAAAAATGCAGAATGAAACACTAATCCCTGTAGGACAGACAGGTCTATAGCATACACTGTTCAAAACTGTTCATTTCACTGACAGGTTTTTGTCTCTTTCATTTAATTCTTCATACTCCTAGGTGACAAAAATGGAAATGTATATTGTTATCTTCATAAAATGAGGATTGCACAGTCCTGAGTTTCTAGGCATTATTTCATCACTTTGATCACTGAACTGAAGGAAATATAACTAGGCTGCTGTTCAGTCAAGAACCTTGGCAAGAGCTATAAGCCTTTGACTAAACATTTCACAAGACTGTCCTTTCCTAGAAGCTAACAAAGACGCCAGCCCCTGCTTGCTTCAGGATTCTTATCTAAATCTTGATGCTATTACTTTAGAGGCTTCCTCACTTCTGATTACAGAGGGGCTGTGGGCAGGGGGGGAAGGATAGTCTTCACTTTTCTGTAGCACCCTTGCTAGTAAGCCTGGCCAAAATTAGCTCTACATCAGCAGCTCATTGAACCAGGACATGGCACTTGTGTTTATCTCTCGATAAATGTTTTATTAGCTGGACAAACATTTCTTTTGCTGTGTCACAGCAACAGACAAACCTGATGTGAACAAGATAATCGCGTCCCAGTAGCTGCAGTTTCCAATTTCCTTGTGCTGATGACTGTAAATAGAAGGGCTGTCACAGACAGTCCCAGGAAGAAAAAAGCAGAGCACAACAACAGCTGCTCTGATGCAACAACACGGGGAAGGGGGAACCTTTTGCACACAAGTGAAAGCATATTTTATTTTCAGACATCTAATCCAAATGTCAGGGTATCAAGATCAAATTCAACAAGTGATGTAAACATTTAGCTTTTTCATGAAAAACGAGAGAGTAAAAAGCTCATGTGCTTGGGCCTCACAGGCAACCTAGTCCCTGAGGCTAGACAGAATAAACACTGTGTGATAGGAGCATGCTCTGCTAAAGGAAAAATCAATTCTGGCAAGCTCTGTCTCTGCACCTGATCAGTCTTGCACAGTCCAGCCTCACTGAAAAGTCATCTCTCCTACAGTGTAGCAGACTGGTATTTGCTCCACCAGGTCACTGCCTGAGCTGCTCCACTCTCCGGAGCCCCGACCTTCACTGGTTTGGAATTCCACCTGTTGCAAGTCCAAAATCACTATTGTGACTCATGCCCCTTAGTACCTCTCTCTGTGGCCTCACACAAGAGGCAAGTGATTCCTAAGTCATTGCCTACAAATACTAAAACTTCAGTGCAGACCTTACGCCTTTACTATCATTTGGTACAAAGCAAATGGTTTTGGTACAAACGGCACAGAGGAGAAGGAAAATCTAATTCATACAGCTCTGGCTGGCAGAAAATAACCTCTATGTTAACCCTAAGTGTCAGCATAGACATTACAAAGTGGCATTACAAGAGGCCTGCAAAGTGTGTTTCTGTAAATCAAACTAGCATATTCTACAAGAAAAACCTTGATTTCAGCTACCAAAACTGCTGCTAGGCACTCCGAAGGTCTTCACAGAGTGAAAGCCCAAAGTAACTACTCTGGCAGAGAATAATTATCTTTAGTTCAACACGCTGCTTGGTGGGAGTGGGTACAGCACATGGAAGGAAGAGAAGACAAAATGGCACAAGAAGGAAACCCCAGGGAGGTCCAGCATTTCTGACTCCACTGCCACACTAGCCCTCTTCAGTGGGTAAGGAAAACAGGATTTTAGCTATCAACTGGGATGCCTAAACAGAGGCAGGTCCTCATTGCTACCACTGGCTTTGAGAAAGGGGGTGAATGTCTCTCATCTCTTGTGTTACCCTGACTGTTTAGAGGTCCAGGAGAGTTCTGGGCTGCCTAATGGCAATCATGTAAAAGCTGTAGTGGCACCCATATGTTTGCCAGCTGCTGTTCCATGCTGGAGACCAAGATACAGGAGCAGTCTGTGTTGGCTTCCCATAGAGTCTTGAACAAATTTCAAATGTGTTACAGGAAGAGAGAAAGGGAGAGACATTCCCCCATGCCTTAGGCTAGACAGTTCCATTCCCAGAAAGGAAGCAGTCAGCTATCTGATTTTCCTATTCAGCAGTGCTTTGTTAATGCAGCATGGCTGAACAAAGATGAATAATGAATTTTTGATCAAAGATAACACTGTCTTTCAATTGAAATTCCTTCAAAGATTTCAGGTGCAGTCAGTTGAAGCTAGAAACACAGACTACCACTGACTCCTCTCTATGCAATACATTTGTGTGACATGAGGCAGCTGCTAGATGATATTTTTCCTATCATTTGCCCCTTTTTCTTCTCATCTTATTCTAGGAATGAGTGTTTTCTTCTGTGGGTCTGCAACCCAGGAAAGACTTTTCCAGGAAAGGAATGCAAATCTAATTGCTGTTCAAAGCATAAAATACAGTTCTTACCTGAACAGACACAGCCTTAAGTGCAGGGTAATCTGAACTAAGATCCAGGTCACTTTTCTAATGTGCTTCTTCTGAGGACTGTCAATAAAGAACTAGTTCATGATTTACCAAATACAGATCTTTCATAAATTAATACTCATAGAAAGCATTAAAAATTGTTATCAAAAATGTCTCCCCCAGAAACTTCTTAGCTTTTGGGTTTGGTAGCCAAATTCTACAGGAAATAAAGAAGGCAAATTAAGCTGAAGTCTATCACCTCCAGAGGAGAGCAGACTGTTGACTGCAGCATACTGCATGAAAGATAACAAATGAACCAATGCCTACTTAAGCTACATTGACCCCTTGCTCAGACCTTTCCTGGAAGATAATGGCAGGAGAGACAATAAAAGGCTAATACAGTTCATGAGGAATTTCCAAGAAATGTCTGGTCAGTAGGTCATGACAGAGATATTTTTTTTCCTCTGTCTAGTGGTTAAATATATCTGGCACATTCTTCTGTGGCACAAGTTGAGT
Organism: Acanthisitta chloris; assembly: GCF_000695815.1. Classification (NCBI taxonomy): domain Eukaryota; kingdom Metazoa; phylum Chordata; class Aves; order Passeriformes; family Acanthisittidae; genus Acanthisitta; species Acanthisitta chloris. Next base: position 21,531 of record NW_008687721.1, on the reverse strand, counting down.
GTTTACTCATGGATGGTGCAGCGCTCAGGTGTCTGGGGAGTTTGGCTTGGCACAGAGAGCTAAGAAAACATATGCACATACAGGATATATTTTCTGATCAAAGCACAATATATTCCCTCACACACTCTACATTCCATACATCATTAGTAGAACTCGAAAATGCTTTTAAAAATGGTGCAGCCTTTATTCCAGTGGGCCATTTACCTAGACTGAATGGAGTGCTCCACGCTTACAGTAAACTGTGCAGGTGATTAATATTAGCCCATTGTTTAAAACAGAGACAAATGTTCATATATAAGATAAAGAATCACCTGGTATTATGAGGATCTTTCTAAGGCTATTCTATTGATGAGCAGGCTCATTTTCTTGTGTAAATACCTAAAAAGGGAGCTATATCCTCTAAAATTCAGTTCTAATAAAGCATTTTAAACACACCTACCACTGCCAAAGGTGGAGATCCCTGTTCCTTCACCCCTTATTACACTGCATTCCATTACCATCCCCAAAGGAGGGTCTGTACAGTGCATATGTTTTTCCACTGCAAAACATGAGAAACATCATAGTTACCACTGGGACATGAAAGCATAGCAACTTTTCAAACAATTCTAACAGGGCTGTAAAAGCTCATCCAGTCATACTGTCATCATGATTCATCACACTTCTTCCTCTGCCTCTGCATTATAATTTAGAAGAAGAAAAAGTATTGAAAGTATACATTGTTTGCCTTTGTATTGTTAAATCAGAATTTTTTCCTCTTTATATACACAGGGTTCCTTAGATTCACAGATTTTTCTGTGCTAGCACTGTTGGTGAAAAAGCTCAGCATTATGACAGAGGCAGTTTAGACCAGAGGTTGTCAGGTATCCAGCCTCAAAGGACAGAGAGTAGTACTTGATGAGAAGCCAAAAAATGAACTCCATGTCTGTTGGGATCCTGAAGTCCAGCTGTTCCCTCCCAGACAGCCAACATGCACAAGGGCCTGCCTGATGCAGCTGCAACTGTGCCTAGAAAGGTCACAGAATCACAGAATGGGTTGGGTTGGAAGGGATCACAGTGGGTCATCAGGTCCAAGGTCCCTGCTCACTTACATGGTACAGCCTTCTGCAGTAACTTTCCACTCCCCATCTCACTTCATGGTGCTTTAGGGTACCTGGTGTGACTTTCTGCTGCTCTGCAAACACCAGAAAGAACCTGCAGAGTCACGGGGGTGTTCATACCTGCCCAAGAGGATTGTTGACTCTGTGTATGTGCCTTCCCAAACCTTTGCACATGATTCTTGGCTTAGCATTTGGAATTCCATCCTGAGGAAGAAGAATGTGGCAGAGTTCCTTGTATCACAAAGGAGTAGAATGAAACTGTCTGAACACAGCCGTGCACTAAGAAAAGGCTTGGCCAGCCCTTCCAATGTGTCTCTGTGGTCATCATCACCTCTGCAAAAGACCCCCACAGTCATAGCCTTTCCCATCAAGATTACATCAGGAAGATTAATTTAGTAAGAGGGGGAATGTGGGGAAGGGGTAGGAGAAGCAGATCCCTTCCTTACACACAGTGCCACAAACTTCAGCTATATGTTCAGCTTGTTAGCTGAGCTGAAAGTAGCTTTGCACGTATACTGAAAACCGTGAAGTAAGATCTTGCCACAGAGCATGAATAATTGCCTGCACTTAATAAACAGAAAAGAAAGGGGACTGTATCTTTTACACACAGAAGCTGACAATAAGTATCTGTGCTGGTTTGAAAGCAAACCAGTGAGAGACTCCAAGTCAGAAATAAAATTTCATAGAAAAAAACAACACAACAACAAATGCAACAGTACAAAAAGAAACCACTGACAGAGTCAGAAAGTAACCTGACACCCTGTCAGTCAGGGTGTTGGTAGTAGTCCAAAGAAATGGTGGCTGCAGTCCTCCTGGAGTGATGGGTCTGTCGGCAGTGACCCCGCAGATCTGGTCCTCTCCCGAAGGTTCAGCGGCAGCTCTTGTCCTTTGGGAATCCAGCAGGTAAAAAAGGTTCCTGTGCTGGTCCAAACCCCAGCTTATATTCACGTGGGAATGCTTGGCTCCCCACCCCCATGTGGAAATGTTTGGCTCCCCCCCTTGGGGTGAAGCTTCTCACAATGGGACGATGTAATTCTACGGGTCATGCCTGGGTCCCTGACAGCCCCTTAAACAGAGACAGTCCCATGAGGGAGCCATCAGGGATGAGGACATAACAATCACTGCCCCCACCTGCTTTAACATCTTGTGGAGACGACAATAGAATACATACCATTGGCTACCCCGACACTGCAACCCAGGACAGTATCATATAAGGAAAGAAGAAATACGAGGTCTAACCAGAAAGACTGCACTAAATATACAGTAGCAAAGACTGCATTTTCAGTTTCTAAAATTTGCCAATCTTGTCCTGCTCCTGAATGACTCTTGTAGCAGACTCTTGGAAATAAGCAGAGATTTATTACTAAGAACTGCTAAACCAAATAGTTAAGTGATTCTGTGAACCCAGAGGAAAGCTCTGCCTCCCATTCTGTCCAACTCCTAGCACCCAAGAGATGTAATTTTTTCTGGAGGTCTGGAGCTTCTTTAAGGTTCATTCACCCTCCAGCTGTTAATGCAAAGAGACATCTGTGTACAGAATTTATCAGAAAGAAGTGGGATGGCTTTGAAAATTCTAATATTTCAAACTCTAAAAATGTTGTGCTTCGACTTCTCCTGCTACAGTGTCTTGGGTTTTTTCCATAGTTCACTATATTGTGATATTACAAAGATTGTAATATCCCATTGTTGATTTAGGCCATTTTTTCATTATGCCCCAGAAACTACAGACTGAGGCCACTTGAAGTTTGTCATTGTCTTTGAAGTCTTTCCGTCTCAGATAAACACTCTGAAAAGATTGATTTTCTTCTAAATAAATTTGCTGTCTTATTTTCATTGTCAATTCCAAGACATGTCTTGGGAAAGCTGCCTCTGATTTGCCTCTGCTTAGGTTTCTAAAAGGGTTCATTATAATTAATACACATGGAAATTTCCACTCAGAGATGTGGTGGCTTATCAGTGACATAGGCCATGAGGAGCAATTTGTGCCCTTGCTCTCCTTCTACTTTCTTCTGTACTGTTGGGGGTTTTTATGCCTGATGAATTTACAACAGAATTTTATTGTTTTCAGTCCTACACACATGCCTACTGTACAGTTAATCTAATGCTGCATTTTTAAGCACAGCTCAAGCCGCTCCTACACTGTGCCCAATGCAGAGTTCATACTACTTCGTTTTAGAAATGCAAAAATCAATGTGTCAGGACTTTCAGCTATATTACCCCTTTATTGGAATAGTTACTGATAATTGAGACATCACCTTCTCAAGTGTGGCAATTGTTACACACAGCAGCAAGAAATACTTTTCCTATTTCTTTTTCACAAAGAGAATTTGACTGTCAGATCTATCAACATTAGTTTTCAATGTTATTTTTATAAATATAAGATCAGCACATGTCAGACAAGTGTCAAAAGCACATCAGGAAACTGTGGCAGGAACCAGGGTAACCTCTTTATGTAAATGGAGAAGAGCAAGCACTGGCATTTGCACACTTCTGGTTTTCTGGTAAGGTGGCAAGCAGGAAGATCTGCTTTCACAGAGGTTTTATTCTGCTCTCAGCTTTTACATGAAGATAGCAGCTGCTTACTAAAATCCACAGAGATCTTACAGCAAACTGGAGGATATATTTATGTGTTCTAATAAAATTTAGCACTTTACAAAAAGTAATCATTACACCACTGACACCTTCCCAGAAGGCTAGTAAATAGCATTATTCCAGTGTCACATATGAAGAAACTAAGCCAGACAGATTAGACACTAAATTTCCAATAGTGGCTTCTAAGAACTGCAGCTGGTATGGGATAACTTCAGTGCTCAGGTGTTAATGCTCCAAAAACGTGACTTCTATTTTCCCACTTTACAGGAACTTGCTTTAAGTGTTCAGTATTTACGACAATTGGGTGGAGAAAGGCAGGAAGTATATTAAGGGCTGAAAAGTAAAGATTATAAATGGCTCTTCTCAGAGAACAGTGCAGAGAGTCAGGGTCTGACAGGAGATCCTGACCACAGCCTATGCTTGTCCTTGGCCAAAAGCCACCTTGGCCAGCTCAGCTGCAAAGCTTCCTGCGGGGCTCAAAGTGTGGTGCTCAAAGCATTATCAGTGGCAGACTGAAAAGCAACACTACCCATGGCTATGGACAGTTCATGCGGGATGCTGGGAGTCTTGGCCAGGAACTACAGCTTCAGAAGAACAGCAGGAAAGGTCTGCAAAACAGCCTTGTATCTTTAGGAAAATTAAGTGCCCACTTTCTTCAGGGTAGTTACTTTGTGTGATTACTTTCTGGGCTAGGAAAGGCATAGAGCTGCCAGCTGAGATTAGCTCTTCCTTTGTCTCCTTGATCCTCCTTGTCCTCTCATCTTTTTAATCTCATTAGATGACGGAATAGGACAGACAGAGATTTTGGAGTCACAGTACCACTCTGCCATCCCAAACTACAGAAAAGGATTAAACAACTAATAGATAACAAACATGTTCCAGCTGCTTTCCTGACAGGTTTTGCAAATTCTAACTGAACTCATCACATAATACTCAGGATCACAGAGAATGGTTTTGTTTCACATCCTCTAGCTGATCCAAATCAAAAACGCTGTTGCCCTCAAATACCACCCATGAAGGGACACCAAATAAGGTACATGAGGTCAGCACAACCATTCTTGGGCAGTACTGTTTGGTAAGCACCTTGGTGCATCATTTTCACCCAGACAAGATGGTGGGTGACCATCACTTGGGGATGCAGAGCTGTATTTACAGGCAAACCATAGCAAAGTGATACCATAGCATGGTGGGGTTGTGAGGTTCTCCATTTGTACCAAATGGAAATCTAAATCACAAGTTTATTTGTTCTTTGACTTGTATTTAAGATTTAAAAGGACAGTGCTAACAGTGCTTGCAACTGGCTTAAGAGAGTTGAACCAAAACTGTCAGTTCAAACCATAGGGGACCACTGGAAAGCTGTGGGATGAGTTTAGCTGTTACTGACACGCTCTGTTTCAGCCAACAGACTGGTCTGAAAAGTTTCTTGTGTTATGGTGCCTCCAAATAAACACAGTCATGACAATAAAACACACATTAGCCTAACTCCCTTGTTTCACATTCTAAACTGCATAATATAAGTTTACTAACCCAGATATTGGGCTAAGTTCAACAGCTGGGCCAGTTCAAACTAACAAGTATGAATTGCTTCTAGTGATGACTTCAATTACCATAATCTAGAAGATGATAAAGCCTGTAGACTTTTGATCTGCACTAAACTTCACTTGTCTATGGTTTTCTTTGAAAATGCCCTTACACAAAAAGAAGCTTTACTTATCTGCTCGCCGATCATCTCAGCTCTGTCAGAACATCAAGCTAATTCCCACACGTCTGCAACTTTACAATCTGCACAAGTGTGACAAATCCTGCATTCCACACAACAGTTTGTTTTTCTATTGGTTGCATGCAGAATCACATTGTATTATTTAACTACGTAGTAGTGTTACGCTGACAGTGTTAAGCTGATCTTTTTATTCCATGTTTTTCAAGAAAGGATTTAATCCCCCAGCTGCCTGGAGCTGAGAGATGTCAGAGATCTGTGTCAAAATGTTCTCTAAATGAAGAGGCCTTGAAAGAAATGCTGCCACAGGTATGAACTACTTCCTTTCAAGCACATTTACCAACAATCTCAGTGCTAGCATTAGTCTGACAAACTGTCTCTCAAGCTATTTTAAAACACATTTTCGTAACAGAAGTCATGTCTCAGCTCAAAAGAGAATTTTTATGGAGAAAAACATCCTAGTGAAAGGCCAAAACTCAGTAAGAATTTAATCTGGCAACATCTGTAAAAGACAACAAAAAATAGTACTATAAATACATCAGAATAAGAAGAATCCTCATCCTTTATAGGATGCAGGGGGAAACATTGTGACAAAGGATAGGGAAAAAGATTAGGTTCTTAATGCTTTATTTGCCTTGGTGTTTAATAGTAAGATCAGTTGATGTCTGGATGCCCAGCGCACTGAGCTGGATTCCTCACAATCCAAGGGTACATGGTCAATTACCTGCTACATCACAAGCCTATGGGACCAGATGGGATCCACCCAAGGGCACTGAGAGAGCTGGTAGAAGAGCTCACTGAGCCACTTTCCATCACTTAACCAGCAGTCCTGGCTAAACAGGCTGGTCCCAGTTGACTGGAGGTTGGCAAATGTGATGCCTTCATACAAGACAGGCTCAAAGGAGGATCTGGGGAACTACAAGCCTGTCAGCCTGACCTTGGTACCACATAAGGCCATGGAGCAGATCATTTTGAGTGCCATCACACAGCATGTACAGGACAACCAAGAGATCAGCCCCAGCCAGTATGGGCACATGAAAGGCAGGTCTTGCTTGGCCCACCTGATCTCTTTCTATGGATGGCCTGCTTAGCGGATGAGGGAGAAGATGTGGACGTTGCCTGTCTGACTTCAGTAAAGCCTTTGACACTGGTTCCCACAGCACTCTCCCACAAAAGTTGGCAGCCCATGCCTTGGACAGGTGCATTTTCCACTGGGAAAAAAACTGGCTGAGTAACTGGATCCAGAGAGTGGTGGTGAAGGGAATTACATCCTGCTGGTGGCTGGTCACTAGTGGTGTTACCCAAGGCTCAGTACTGGGGCAGTTCTGTTTAATATCTTTATCAACGATCTGGACAAGGGGATCAAGTGCACACTCAGTTTGCAGATGACAAGCAGTCGGGCAGGAATATTTATTTGTTGGAAGGCAAGAAGACTCTGCAGAGGGATCTAGACAGGATGGATCCATGGGCCGAGAACAATGGTATGAAGTTCAACATGGGCAAATGCTGGTCCTGCCCTTGGGTCAAACAACCCCATGCAGTGCTACAGGTTGGGGGTAGAGTGGCTGGAAAGCTGCCTAGCAGAAAAGGACCTGGGGGCACTGTTTGACAGCAGCTGAACATGAACCAGCAGTCTGCCCAGGTGGCCAAGAAGGCCAATGGCATCCTGGCTTGGGTCAGAAATAGTATGACCAGCAGGACCAGGGCAGTGATCTTCCCTCTGTACTGGGCACTGTACTGGTGAGGCACTTTGAATATTGTGCCAAGTTTGGGGCTCCTCATGACAAGAAAGACATTAAGGTGATAGAGCATATCCAGATAAGTACAACAGAGCTGGTGAAGGCTCTAGAGCACAAGTGTTATGAGGAGAGGCCTAGAGAGCCAGGAGTGTTTAGTTTGGAGGAAAGGAGGCTCAAGAGGAGACCTTATCACTCTCTACAACTGCCTGAAAGGAGCGTCTAGCCAGGTGGGGGTTGGTCTCTTCTCCCAAGTAACAAGTGATTGGACAAGAGGAAACAGCCTCGAGTTGTGCCAGGGGAGGCTTAAGTTGGATACTAGGAAAAAATTCTTCATGGAAAGGGTTGTTTGTCAAGAACTGGCACAGACTGTTCAGGGAAGTGATAGAGCCACCATCCCAGAGGTTATTTAAAGGACGTGTAGACGTGGCACTTCGGGACATGGTTTAGTGGTGGACTTGGCAGTGCTGGGTAAACAGTTGGGCTCAATTATGTTGGGGGTCCCTTCCAACATAAACAATTCTATGATTCCATGATATCTTTTATTTGGTAACCATCTGGATATCCCCAAGAGTCTGGACTCTGCAGGGGATTATTCCTTTCTTCTGTTTATGGGAGATTCCTGAAAGTAGTCAGAACTGATCCTTCAGCTGTTGAATTGTTATCTACATGGTAAGATCTTATCTCCTCAAAGCCAACAACACAGAGTAATGTGATGCATCACTGGAAATGATAACATATGAACTCGCTCAAACATCCATGTCACAACATCAAATGGCTGTACTTAGTTGCAGTACATCAGGGTATGGTACACCACCTGACTGGATCTACATGTATTTGTTCAGCCATTATATTTTTAGACTAAAACTCTCTGTCATTTTTCAACGGATTACACAATCTTCCTGGGCAGGTCTCCCAGACTGTGTAGTCTTGTCTGTACAATGACTAAGAAAACATTGAATAAGAGTATTTGGTGATGAGGGGTGATTAGGGTGGGGGTTTTTTACTTTTTTTTTTAATTGTAAAGGAGTGTCAGCTGAATGCTGAAGTTCTAGGAAAACAAAATCAGCTATCTCAGATCACCAGCTAGTTTCTTCTGTGTACTCTGAAAAAAAAAAATCCACTTTGTTTATAAAAATTATGTTAGATTCACTTATTTCAGTGGTATTTTCAATGGATTAGTAAAATACATTATTTTAAAATCAGAACTTGCTTCCTGAGACTTACACTTGTCACCCCAACCCTCTGCAAGGAGGAAATGGTAGTGCCTAGGTCAACACAACAGGGCAGCATAGCAACAAAATGGGACTCAGCACGCTGAGCTCTAAGTCCCATGTGCCCATACAGAAGCTGGAAAGCTCTTGTAAGGGGGAAGGAAGGAACTGAGAAATAACCACACAATGCCACGTGTCCAAGGTGAACCTCACCATGTGATTTGAGTTAAATCAAGATTTGTCAGGCGGGTATTCAGAGCAGTTGTGAAAGCAACATGGATCCTAAGTGACTAGCAGATAAATTTAAATAAGATATGCATGAGAGGTAGCAGCATGGTCTTTGACTTGATCTGGTTATTTTTCAAGGATATCTGCAGGGTTATGCTTCCTACATACAAAGAAACAAGCACCAGAATACAGCTCCAGTTTCTGCATTCAAAAATGGGAACCTACTTTTCAGGCAGAGGCAGAGAAACTTACTCCTTCTCTTCCCATTGTCACCCTAACAGTGACTCTCCTTCTTTTGATGGATTCCTGGCCACCTTCTGGTGTGAACATACACTGACTTTTCACACCACGCATTTATACTGGCTAGCATCAACACAGATGCTCAGGCTCCACCTCAGGAATGTGCTCTATAACATCCAAGCTATTTATCATCATACAGCTGTGCCATACAGCACCAGGACTATGCTAACAGTTTTGACTTTCTGGGAATACTTATTCAGTTTAAATTAAGATCTTACTGGCAAGTACTTTTAATAGCCCCTAGCAGGAGTTTATGAAAGTAAGCAATAAATACTTTTATTTAAATATTAACTATGCAGAGCAGAATGTCACTGAGCAGCAGGGCACATGACAGTAACCTGTACTGTGATTTATATAAGAGCAACCATTTAGAGTGTGATGTGTGGCTGACTTACACAGGGCGAAAACTAAAAAAAAAAAAAGGAAAAAAAAGATGAATGCCATTATGCAAAATATTCTTTCACTTTGCAGTCAGCATAACTGAAAATACGGCTTGTGGCAGAAACCAGTGTTGTCTCAGACTGCATCCATCCTCTCCCAAGCTGCAGGCAAATCTTTTGCTATTCATTCTTGTTCCATGAGACTCCAACTGCACTGAAGTCTGTCTTTTACAGGTAAGATGTGACTACATAACTGTTTGTAACTTATTTACTCACATCAAAGTAGCATCTGGACATTCCAGTGAAGAACTTAACTCTCACTGTGCAAATGAATTACAAGAAATTAAACTCTGTAGTCCCAAAATTTAGAGCTGAAATAAGCAGGCTACACAGAGTAGTGAAAAAATGAAACACTTGTGGTCAAGGTGATACAACAAAGATATCTTGGTTGTTTTCTTGATTCAGCCATCCATACTCTTAGCAGCCTTCTGAAATTGAAAATATGATGCCCATTTGCAGTTAATGACTGAAAATGGTGCTCTCAGTCATCCATTAACATCAGTCACTCTGGTTATCAGACACATAAAACCCTTGCGGTGCTGGTAAGTCCTTTCTAACAGTCACTGTGCTGCACCCTGGGAGGGGGATGCCTTTCAGCAGTGAATGAAACAGTTATCACATATACATAATTCTTCAGACTTTGTCTAAATATTAGCTATTTTTAAATTAATAAGAACAGCCTGTGCTCCTCCAATCATTTCAGCAATGTGAATAAACTAAGAAATCCATGTCTTTCAACAGTTACATAGCTCCATTCTCCCAGAAAACCTTTTAAAGAGCTCTTTAATCTTCATGCAGAGCATCTCTCACCCCTCGCCTCATTCTCACTACTATTTTTAGAAGTCAGAGATTTAAACATACTGTCTAAAATGGGAGATTGCAAGGCCAGTTGAACAATACAGCTGTTGGAATTCCTGCATATGCTAGTGTGAAATCCCTGTAGAGGAACATTGGGCCAGTCAGAATTAAGTAAGTAGTTTAGCTTCAAATGTTCCAGTTGATTTTCAAGTAACATTTATAGAGCTCTGGGATGGTGTCGGACTGCAAAACACACCAGTAGGTAAGTACAGCAGGACTCTTAGAACACTTTTTGTCTCATGTCACAAGAGCTGCAAGATATAAATTCTTCATGTTTTGTTAACATTACAAAGCACGTTTTAGAATTATACACCTTTTTTTTTAGACTCATGAACACTCCTGAGGTGAAAGTAAAAAACAAATAGATGCCAGACCCATTTGCTGCAGTGCTTGTATGAGTGTTTCTATTAGAGAAGAACATTACAAGAAATAAAGAAGAAATACTGTAATCAGCACCCACAGGCTTTGACTGATTTAATGCAGACAGTGAAAATAGAAATGCAAAGATCTTTCTCCCCAAATGTTTCTTGTCCTCTTCAGGAGAAACTTCAATTTGTACCTGAACAATATTTCCAATGTTGCTCAAATGTTTATATCAAATAAATTTTAAAAAAACCCACAAATATATATATATATTTTATGTCCCCTGCTGCTTTCAGAAAAAAAAAGTTTCTCTGTCATAGAGCTTGAGGCTTAAGGCCAACTAGAAAGTGTGGCAGCTGCTCAACAACTATTAGAGGTGAACCGTGGACAGAAGTACTTTTATACATGAAAATCGAGCCCTCCTATTTCAAACCAGAAAAACAGGCAAGATGCCAGGAGCTACATACAGGCTATGAGCACATTTGTGAAGGGGGAATTCACCTGCCAAATCATGAACTCCTTGAACACTGCACGACCTTCCACACCCTCTCTTCCAGGATACACTCTGAAACAGCTTCTGTCTGTGTTACTGGAAAGATGAGAAATCATGACCTATTCCCATGATCCTTCCCTGGAATTTCCCCATCTGAGCCTATTTTGTGTCCTGCATAATAATTTTCCATTAATACAGAGAGGCCTATCAACAGGTACACTACCCAAGGCCTGCTGGAGAAGTTTCAGAAACTCCTGCGACACCTTTCTAAATTACACTGATTCAGTTCATCCAAAACTGATACAAGACCTAACCTAAATAAATCAGCTGATGAAAAAATGAGAAGGCAGATTTCCTGCTACCAGTAATTATTTAACCACCAAGTTTAGATCAGTGTTTCTATTTGATTTCTTATCTGTGCTTCCTAGGCTTGGAACAGAATTGTTTCACTGCAAATGTAGTAGCCTGTCTGCTGAGAACACTCCTTAAAATTATCTTACCTAAGTAACACCCAAGAGTGAGCCACAAAATACATGTGGAAAGCAGCAGGTTTTCTTCTTTCTGACATTACATTACAAAAGTGAAGTACAGCACCATCCTCATCACCCTTAACAATAAACCATTCAACATAGCTTCAACACAGTTTCACTTGTTTCCCAGCACTGCTAAGTGCGTGAAGAGCTTGTGATTTCCAGCCTTGCAATGGTATTAATATATTTAGGATATAAACCCTGTATGGTGAGCTGAGGGTGTGGAAGCCAGGTCACTGGCATAAAGCACTGCCAAAATCATTGTGTTAGTCTTTATAACTCAAAGCTACTATAAGTCTCCATAGCATGCAAATTTGGTGTTCTTTCAAACCAGGAGAAAACTCATGGATAGCATTGGGGTTCTTTTTACTTTTTTAACAATCCTTATCTCGTAATTGAGCACTATTTTGTTCTTCCTGTAAACTGAAGAAGTTGTTTGTTTTCTCAGTTGTAATTGTCAGCCATGGTCAGCATGGTTTCCATGAAGCCAGAGCTGTATGAAGCAGTGGAGAAGACCTGGAGTACTTATTTGGAGCAGACTTGCTCCACAGACTATGCTTGTTTTATGGTCTAGTCAAAGCAACACAAGGTGAGATGACGAACTGTGACATCTAAGAGATCCCTAGGATCATCAAGAAGTGCAACCATGAAAGCAAGTAATTGAGAGCAGCAATGAGGAGAAAGACTTGGGAGTGACAGTGGATGAGGAACTCACAATGAGTCCTCAGTGTGTGCTAGCACCCAGAGAGCCAATCAAATCTTGGGCTGCATCAAAAGGAGTGTGGCCAGGAGGTCAAAGGAGGTGATTCTCCTCCTCTGCTCTCCTGAGACCCCACCTGGAGCACTGCACACAGTTCTGGTGCCCTCACCATGAAAAGGACATGGAACTGTTGGAGTAGGAAGAGACCAGACCACAAAGTTGCTAAGAGGACTGGAACATCTCCCCTCTGAGGACAGGCTGAGGAAGCTGGGGCTGTTCAGCCTACAACATAAGAAGGACATGGAACTGTTGGAGCAAGTCCAGAGGAGGCCATGAAGTTGATAAAAGGACTGGAGCATCTCCCCTATGAAGAGAGGAGGAAGTTGGGGCTGTTCAGCCTGGAGAATAGAAGACTGCATGGAGACCTCACAGCAACTTTTGAATATTTGAAGGGAGATGGAGAGAGACTCTTTGTTAGGAACTGCAATGATAGGACAAGGGGTAATGGATTCAAACTGAAGGAAATTTAGTCCAGATATTAGGAAAACAGTTTTTACTGTGGGGGTGCTGAGACACTGGTACAAGTTGCCCAGGGAGGCTGTGGCTGCCCAACCTTGGCAGTGTTCAAAGCCAGGTTGGATGAGGCCCTGAGCAACCTGGTCTGGTGAGAGGTGTCCCTGCCCATGGCAGTGGGTGTTGGGACTAGATGATCTCTAAGATCCATTCCAACCCCTGAAATTCTATGATTCTATGAAACCCCTTATGAAACATATTATTCCAGTGGTATCTTGTTCAATTATAGCTCAAAAAAAAAAAATCAGCATTCTTTGGAAATGTGCTGAATGTGAGGAAAACAGAACATTCTTCCTCATCTGCTGGAAATACTCTAAAGTAAACAAGGGTGCTAAGTACTGGGCAGAAATACTGGAAGCAATTTTTAAAAATAACAAAAAAGCAGGCGCCAATGGAGGCCCCTAGTCGTCCGCCTAGGCTTAGCACTGGAAAGAAATTACGGTTCGGGAAACTAAATCTACAGACAGCTGCCAGATGGCTAATCATGGTTAGTGGAGAACACAAAGGGGTTTTGCTTGATGATCGGGCTCAGCAAAATAACAGATGTCCCCAAAAAAATGAAAATTTTACAGATTCTGAATGGTCTGGGAGCAGTGAATTTATACAGTCTGGCTCAAAAATTCAAACCCCTCATTTAAATGCAAGACCTCGCTTAAATGTTGATTGTTGTCTAGGAAATACAGGCTGCCAGGAAAAGCCTTAACGAGCTTGTATCTCAGAACGGTGCAGGGTTTGACTCTACTAGTACTATATCACAACCAACATTAGACTAAAATGATTAAATTACCAAATCTCCTACTTGTGTTATTAGCTGCTGGACTGGGAAGCATTTCCCATACCCATAAGCGACACAATGCTTGCTATACCTCATAAAGTCACCTAATATACCTTAGAAAAGCCAGGAAACACTGTCATAGGTAAGAATCCAAAGCAGTGACCTAGGAAATACAACACATTAATAATAATCAGAGAAATATGTTTGGTTGTCACAGACGAGTGAGTTGTAAATCTGTTTTACAAATGTAATCAAAACCCAGCAGAAACCCCAGAGGTTTTGATGTAAGAAACAGACAAGACTGAAATGTTGAAACCAGGGGTTTCAAAGCAATCTATTGCTTAAAGCCATTTATTTGTAGCAATTTATAACATTATTTGTGTCAGGTAAACAATAAAGCACAATTTTTCTTTTTCTTGTAGTAGCTAAAATGTACAGAGTACCCAAATATGTTTGCCAGAGGCACAGTGTGCTCTGTGTCTCTTCAATAATCCTGTTACTTGTCTTTTCCTCCTTTTTACCTTGACAATTTGTGGCCCTTTTCACACAACTTCCTTTGCTGTTATAATCACTAGTTCTTTTTTTAGCATGAAGGTTTGACTCAAATAGGAAGTGGATTTGCTGTGTTTCCTTTCCTTTCAAGCTGTATGTCAGTCAGTCAAGCAGTTAGCATCCTGTCCTTGTTTTCTTGATTTTCCACTTCATTTCCCCATTATATTGGAGCTATATTTCATACAAAAGTTGACACAAGTATGTCATCAGTGTCTCAAAAATCAACAGGAGCTGGAAAGATACACACTGTAAAAAACGTACTGCTAAAGGCTGAAAATGAAGATGATCTCTGTTACTGTGACTTTTCTTAACATGTTGGTTAGGTTGCATTTACTCACCTGGGCAGCCTATTTTTGGAAAGCTGAAGATGAAAACTGACCTTGTAAAAGACAATGGGAAAAAATTAACTTCACTGAGATCAAAAACTCCTTCTACTTCATATTTTATATATTAAACTTTTTCAAGGAAACTTTGTTTTTCAGTCTCTGTACATAGGCAAAGTCACAAAATTTTATTTGGGCATTACATTTTTTAGTGCACAAAACAGAATAAATTCCCTTGCAGAAAATTAATTCTGTCTGCCAGAGGTGTCAGGTTTTTGTCTGCATTTTAGATTCATCTGCAAAAAAATACAGTTCTACAGAACAACCACAAATAGATCAAATTCATTTAACACAGATACACTGCATCAACAATATAGAGTCTCATACAGGATAAGAAGGTTGCTGCTGAAGGATTTCTCTTACCTGATAATAGGCTTTGTATGTCTAGAAAACTTTTCTTCCTCAGTTAACTTTAACAACATGTGACAGGCAGCAAAAAGAAACTATTGTATCTTGAAATAACTTTACTTTTGTATCAGTATTTTATAAAGTTTCAAAATAGTACAAGGAACTTTCTAATTATTCCATTTGACTGTAAGTAACTCAAAATGTCTTGACTGTTATAAATGCAAATTAGTATTTTCTTATTGATTTCTGAGCACCAACATGGCTTAAGAGCACAGTGACAGGTTTTTTTCCACTCTTTCATGAGCCTGAATTTAATCCTCCCAGAAGTTATTTTAGAAGGGAATACTAACATCACTCTAAATATGGGCTATAACCTCTAAAATCTTTTAACTTGTGCAGTAAGTCAAGTTTTACGTTAAAGATGAAATAGGAAAATTCTTATGGCAATTGAATTTCTTGAGTATTTTCTTGAAAACCATTACACATTCATGGTAATGATTGCTTAGGTTATATATAAACAAAAGGGGTCAGAGAGGTGAGCAGAACCCTGCAGAATTTGGCAGGATTTAGCTCATTTCCTAAATGAAATCAGAATTAGGATTAATATACATGGTCAGTAATAAAACACTCATTAGCTTTGCTGGACTAGAATTTTATCAGTAAGTTTCACTTCACAGTTCAGGAACCAAATCAAATAGCCCTTAACATGATGAAAATCTAGCTATGATTCTTCAACATCATCACACCAAGACAATGTCACATTACTACGAATACGGCACACTGAGAACATAATGGTCATGTTGACTCTACCTATTTTGGGGGATGGGGGGAAGAAAGATATCCTAAATCATGACCTGAAACGCTCTACTTGTGTTCTTTTTTCTCCAGCAAATGCTGGAATATTATGTTAGGCTGCATTCCTTTTCTCAACAAAACTGTAATTGATTAATAAGCAGGTAAGAAGTTCTTTCTTAAGCTGTCTGGAAAAGCACCTTCTTACAGCATTGCACAAACTCACAAATGATATTAAAAAACAAAAAGTATGCCAGTTACCACTTTAGAGGTATCAAGTTTACAGTGTGTGAGCCAATAAACCTAATCTTGATCTGGATCCAGCCTTGAATAATTAACTACTTCCTCCCTGCAAAATCCCCCTACAGAATCAGCTAGATACAATTTAAGGCTTCACATTATTAAACAATTGTTACATTCACTCTGGACCCGGCTGAATTCAATCATCTGTAAAAGGAACTTCTTACACACAGAAATGAATCTGAACTTTCTGTCTAGAACCCAAACTTTTTTTCTTACAGCTGTGGACAAAGAATTGCTGCTTATAGAGAAAAGAACTGCCTGAACACAGAGAATAGTTTCCCCTCATCCCTCAGATACCAGGGTCAGCAACTTGTCAAGGATTATATGTCAGAATGTATTTTTCTTTTCTAACTCAGTGGTTGAACTTGCTGGAAGGAACTCAGCAGGAGCCAGGAACTGCTGCTTCCCGAGGGACAAGATCCAATCACCATACAGTCAATAGCTCATATGTACATGAGGTACTGGTTTCACAGAAACAAAGAATCATTTAAGTTGGAAAAGACCTCTAAGATCATCAAGTCCAACCTTTGACTGACCACCACCTAATCAACTAAACCATAGCACTACGTGCTACATCCAGTCACTGCTTGTATACCTCCAGGCATGCTGACCACCCCTTCCCTGGGCAGTCCATTCCAATGCTTAATGACCCTTTACATGGAGAAATTCCTCTAGATGTCCAATCTGAACCTCCCCTGGTGCAGTTTGAGGCTCTGTTCTCTCCTCCTGTGTCTAGTTGCCTGGGAGAAGAGATTGACTCCCACCTCAGTACAACCTCCTTTCTGCAGTTGCAGAGAGCAATAAGGTCATCCCTGAGCTGCCTCTGATCCAGGCTCCTTCAGCCACTCCTCTTGACTTACTCTCCAGGCTTTTGCCCAGCTCTGTTGCCCTTCTTTGGACATGTTCCAGCACCTCAATGTCTTTCTTGTAGTGAGGGACCCAGAGCCAGACACAAAATTCAAGGTGAGCCAAGTACACCTGCCACCAAGTCCTAACTCAGGCACTGAGGGTAGTACTTTGTTAATCACAGCTTCCTTTTCTTCCCTGTCTGTATCCTTTCCTAGTACTTCTGTCTGTAGCAAGGGTTCCCACAGATCACAGGCTGTGATAACAACCAACCTAACCAAATTTGCCTCCTGATTGCTAGATAAGCCCAGGACAACATTAAATAAATCCAGATGCAAAAGTCAGGAGAAAGAAATGTAGTAGAGCAAGAAGTTCTAAAGGAAGACAAGGCAGGAAAAGGCCAGCCTGGCATCTAAAACACTGCAGGAGAGCAGAGAGACAGCAGCTACCATGTTATTCCTGAGAAGAATACTTGTTCCAAGAAACCTTAAGCTACAAATGATCTGCGAAGCAAATTTAGACCATAGCTTACACAACATTTGAAAAGCCTTCACAGGATTAAGAGTGGTAACACAAAGGCACAACAGGGCAGCTTTTTTCAAAATGAGATATGGAACACATCTTTACACTAAACATGGAATCACTCCAAAGGAGATGGTTGTTTATTGTGAATGTATTGCTGTTATTTCCAGTCATAAATAGTTATCTAAGTCTCTATAAAGTATTATCAGTGATGCACAATTAAACTGGCAATAAGGTATGCATAAATGTAACATTAAAAAATATTTAATATGACATGTTGAATATATTCCAGCAATCCTGTAAATAGTATTCATTGGACAGCACATGGGCTAACAGCTCAATTTTTAGTAATAAGCTACTGATTACCATAGACTTGTGAGATAATTTAGGAAATTTTAGAAGGAAAGCTCTGAAGGCACTGTGGCCCCACCCTCTTCTCAAAGCTCAAATCATCCACCACCAGTTCACAGGAGAACAGAGCACTCAACACATCTAAAGATGAGATTACCCAACTTCATACTAATGTTTTTCATACATTTAGTTTGAAAGAACCAACCTATATTACGTTGACATGCACATAATATATAGTATGGAACTGCCAAGAGGAAGCTACCAGGAGAATGTGGACACAATCTGAGAAATTTTCATGAAATCCAAATCATTAAAAGTAATTTGTTAATGACTCCTTTGAATCAAGCTTATCAGGCAATAATGAGTGACTAAAGACTTTATAAGCATTTCCAAAACACATTTACTCACACTGCTAAGGAGTGTGAATATATGCATACAAAATATCAGGATAGTGAAAATGTTAAAGCCTCTTGTTCAACAAAGTATCACTGGTGAATGAATTATTCTTTTAATTGATATTGATGCTCACAGTTATATAATAAAATTCAAGTAATACTTAATGAACTATAACTTTGGAGCAAACACTAGTAAGCAGTTTCACAAAACATCTATTCAGAAAAGGCACTGAAATATGAAGAGGAGCAGCTTGTATCTTTCAGGATATATTGATATTCATACAGCTTGAACCTGACCTTGAGGATGTTGATCTCTCCAAGAGGATTCTTCCACTGGGTAAATAATTATAGACAAAATATATTCAAGTCAGCTTTACAGGTTGAATGACAAGTGGGTCCAATTACAAATGAGACAGGAGAGTAGCAAAGAACTGAGTAGAAAATTATACTGTAAAGAAAGAGGGAGCATTAGTTTATTATAGTAGTTTGGTGTCTATATTACATCCCTTACCACTAACGTTTGTCTGGCATTTCCTTTTATTTTTTAGGATCTCTGATTCTGAAGGTCTACATTTTTCCATATGTTTATATACCAGCAAGACACTGTGCTCCTACTCCAGTCTGGGAAATCCAAGTGCTAAAATAAAAGCAAAAAGTAATCACAAAACCTCCAAAATTCTGCTATTGGAAGTTAGAGCTTGATTACAATTAGTCATACCAGAATTTCAAGTAGCAATGACAATTTCTACCTCTGGGCTTTGGCTCTAAAAAGAATACTTCACAGCTCAGCATAGGACATGCCCTCTGGCTATGATTCATATGTCTCTGGCTTATCTCTTTTTCACTGCTATTGGCACTATGAAGGAGTTGCAGTACTGAGAAACTGAGCTTGATTTTGCTCTGCCTTATGCAGGACCACCACCACTTCTGTTTGCTAAATTTTGGCTGCAAAGCACTTGTTACTGCATGTGGTGAGACAAGAGGAAAAGGAACTCTGTGTAAGTTCAGATTTTTGGCAGAATTTGATTTGTTATATAGCTGAGTGATAGCATAAATACAGCACACAAATACTCTTATCCAACTAACCTTGTCTCTAGGTTGACTCTTCAAGGAATTATTTTGACAGATTGATGCTGGACAATTTGTAAATAGAACAGCTGTATTCAAGGTAATGCTAAAGGGAACAGAACACAGGAAAGGATATGGAAGTAAGGTTGGCAATGCCAAAGGAGAAAAAGAGTACAAGGAAATAAAGGAAAGGAAGAACTTCTAATAAATGGTAAAAAGTGGTAAAAAAAAAAGGTAACTAAATAGCAGAGAATGAAGAGCAGACAATGAGACCAGAAAAGTAAAATGCAAAGCAGATCCTCAAAGGCAGTGAAACATGTGGGGCAAAGACCTTTATCTGTATCTTTGTACTATATAAAAAGTTGCAGCATGAACTGGTTAATACAAATCATTTTTGTTTCTTCAATTTCCTAATGAATGCCTAAGTTTCCTAGGTACTTGTTTACTCCAGACATAAATTATTTAGACTTATAGCTGATGGAAGCTATACCACAATCTAGTACATCTTAGCAATGGGAAATTATTACCAAAAGCCAATATTATCCTTTGTTGTCTTTCATTCTGTTGCTTACTTCATTCTCTATACAATTTTGTGTACAAATTCCCATATTCCTTTTTGTATCTCTTAGTTACATATTTACAAACAAATGTATCTGGCATGCTGATTTTTGTCACTGCTTCTTCAGTTGTTCCTATTCTACAGTCTTCTTCTCAGTCCTTCATCATACGAAGCTGTTACTCTTTCTCACAAATGCACTCACTTTTGGTGGTATTATCAGTAAAATACTCAGGACTGAATATATTTTACTATGCATAGCCTTAACTGCTCTGAATAGCATCAGTCAATTTAGCTACAAGGCAGCAGTCAATGAGGGGTTCTCTAATACTACCTTGATTTCAGTTTTAGTGATGAGCATGCATGTCCCTGTGAATTCCACAGCCTTTACTTGTAGCAACAGGCTCCAGCCTTTTGTGTTTTCTAACAATTCAAGCAGAAAACTTCAAGCACAAAGCAGTCAAGATCCCTTTTTAAAAACCTGTCACTTTAAGGCAATTATCTATATATCATTGATGATAGCTCTCTTCCTGGCAATCAAGTGGTATCTCACTGTATTGATTTCAGTGGTGTAGTGTGGTACAGCAGGTACAGCACGGAAAATTACAGAAAGGATTTGTCAGTAGTTTGCCTGTAGCATATTTCCTCTGTGAGCTCCATATACACTGTTTCTTTAATATGTCTCTACCACCCTATACTGAGAAGTCACAAGCTGTAGTATCAGAAGGCAAATATTTGCAACCTTAACAGCTTAGCTCATACACAGCATACCACAACAGTAGCTGGGTGCCACCCCAATTTGTGAATTCTCAGGAAGCAAATTTATGGCTAATAAAGAAAGTCAAATTTTCTACTGCATACAATTATTTTACCACACGCACCCTGCAGACTACTCCCCAGTACTAGCATGACAAGCAGTTAGAGAGCACAGCATAAACCTAAAGCACAAAGTTGTCAATTGTTATTACAGCTTCTCTTTGTGCACAGGAATGTGCTAGCTGCTCTCTCACTGTTTAGGTTATAGCAATTTTTTAGTGTTGTGCTGTTCCGTGATCCTGCTTTCCCCGTAATAATTAAGAAGTACACTTTGCACTCAGAGGAAGGATGAAGAGGTCAGTGACAGTTCCTTGTGTTTAGAGCCATTCCACTACCTAAGACCAGCCCTCACACAGACAAGTTTTAGCCTCGGCAGAGCAACCACAGCATGCAGCATGCAGTGAGGCATACTGTGCTGTCCCTGCTACGCCCTGCAGCTGAGGACCAAGCACACAAGCTCCATTTGTGATTCTATGCCTTGCATGCCAGTTATACAACCAGACGAGGCATGTCATGTACACAATCATGTTCTGCGCTAACTAGAACCTTGTTACAGCCTGCCCAAAACACAAGGAAGGCCTGGACAACCATGGCTAGCGATAATTTGCCTGACTAGAACTATTCACTTGCTCACTGGAAAGGACAGGAAATGGCACTTCCATGTGTTTTTTAAGAGGTCAGCATCAGAAAGGAATCCACAATTACACCTACAGAACACAGACTGGCTTTCCATAAGAGGGACTGAACCATGGCCTTGTTTTCAGAAAGTCTTTTTCTATTGCTAGTATCATTTCTGCCAGCCCAATATTTAGGCCCAGCTCAGCTGTTCTTCACCGCTATTTTGTCCAAATATTAGATTACTTTGGAAAAAAAGGATAGAGTTATGTTTTCTGGCATATTTGTTGTATGTCTATATGGCCCATGAAAGTCTTTGTGGCCAAGTAGGAAGGACATTCATTCTTGTGCTGGTTTGAAAAGCAAAC
>NW_008687720.1:6625-16564 GCF_000695815.1 Acanthisitta chloris | reverse complement strand
AATTGACAATTTCAATCTTTAGCAGTCCCTTAAGTAATGACACATATTTTAATTTTATTTCTTAAAGCATACAATGAGACTCCATGACATATTTTGAAAATACTAAATTAAAACTTAAAGCACTTGAAATGAGCCTCCTCTTGGGTCACTAATCTTTAAGTTTTATGTGTATCTTAAAATTTACTGCCATTACCAAACTCAAGAATATGTGAATGACTATCAGAATCTATAAGAGCAGATGGGAACAGGTGTAAATAGTTATTCAGCACTGGGCATCACTTCACCTGAGTAATGCTGATCCAGCATGTGTCCATCCTCTGCCTGGTGCCTCTTCACCTGGCAAAAGCGCTATTAATGTAATTCCCTGGTTTAGAGTCTGCACTAGAAAGCTTGTGAGCAGTCAGCTGAGCAGCTGTTGAAATTTGGTGACCTCTTTTATCTCTGTGAAACAGGTAACTGGGCTCATTTGAAGAGCATTGTCAAACGATTATAGCAAGGGGCAGGTTTATGGTGGGAAGATAATTTGTTTTTTCTTGTGCCATAAGTTTGAAAGGGGTTTTTGATAGTTCTATTGCCTTTCTAGACTACATGTCTGTAGTATGAATCATATGTTATAACAATAATAATTAATTACATAAAAATTCTTCCATAACAAAGAATAAGTTTATAGACAGATGCTGAATATGGGATCTTTGCACAGCAAAAATTCAGTATTTTCTTCTTTATACTGCACTTTTAAGTCATTTTGCAGAAGCACTGAAGCCTGAAACCCTGTACAAATTTTGCACAATATTGAACTCACAAAAAGAGGGTCCTTATTCTAAGGAATATTTCATATACCTAATGTAAAGACCCTAAAATTTATTTCAGCTGAGCTATTGTGTTGTCCATATGAGACAAAACTGTACAGAGTCAAATATCTTCTTCCATCATGCAGCACAGACATGAATATAGCACTTCCCATCTAGCAGATAAAATGAACTCATGGTTCTTTCAAAATACTCCAGGACTGAAGAAAAGAAAAACCAAAAATAAACAAACAAAAAAAAAATAAAAAAAAAAAAACAAAACAAAACAAAAAAAAAAAAAAAAAAAGACACTTCAGTTCTTGTCTTCCCATCCTCTTCTCAGGCCATTTAAGTGACAAAATCCACTGTGTAAACAAGGTCAGAAATACTGTCTTGCAGGTAACTTGAACCTCAAATGGAGAATGGTATTAGACCATTTGAAGTGTAATCAGTAATTTCAGAGAAACAAGATTCTCTTGCACTCTGACACTGGGCAATAAAGACAAAGGGGTTTGACTGCCTGTTGCCTGGGCTCTATTTAAAATACTAAGGATTGTACAGTCCAATCTACAAGAAATGTGTATTTCCTGTTCTACTGCAAAAAAAGTCTGAAAGTCATGAATTTTTTCAGTTGTGAAACAAAAAACATCTTTCCTAAAATTTTCATGAAATAACAGTTACAAAATAAGTGCAACAACATTTCTAAATCCTTGCAAAATAAATTTCTAGCCCTAAACCTCATGGATCACAATGAGTCATTACAGACAACGTAGCACTTTCCACAGAAGGGAAGATCTTCTGCATTTAAGTCTGACAAGTTGTCAGTGGAGTTCTGACTGACTGACAAAACACTATAACCTATTGCAAGATGATCCCAAACTATTTTTCTCAGCAGCAAAGTCGTTGCTAGAGGCTGCAGTTGGCAGATGCTTCATTGTTGCCTGGATTTAGAGGTCCACATCCTGTTTCTTTGCAGAAAATACTGCACAGGGTTGAATAAGCATGGCTGCATGCATACTTATGAGTACAGCTGCCTGCAATGTATTAATACAGCTTCCACATAGAGTTTTGACTTTTTTCTTCTCTTTCTTGTCTTTCATACCTGAGTTGCTATGAAACTTATGAAAGACACCTGGATAGTTTGATTTATACAGCACTGATACAGTGTTGTATATATATTTAATGTAGTGAAGTTATATTTTAAACAGGAGTAGTATTAGAAACATCAATAAAAAAGGTATTCTAAACTAATATTATAGGTGATATTGTTTGGTACAATAAATGAGTATTTGAACAAGCACTTTAAAAATTTCCAAAAATGGTATGCTTTGCTACTATTCTTTTCACAGACAGATAGGAATTTGGCACACAGTAACATCACAGCAGTGTTATGTTAATTTTTACCTTTTATTTAGTCTCCTTTCTTGGCAGTGTATCTAGAGGAATTTTTTCATGTTAACAATTTACCTTCTGTCTTTGCCCTTTCACCACATTCAGAATTTTGTGTGGATACTCTTGTAACCAACTTCATCACCTATCTGAATTTTCCAGGGACTTAAATATTTATTTCCCTGACAGCTTTTGTTGAATCAGGAGATTGTTGGTCAATCCTGATGGTCAGAGGTGGCAATGACACTTTATATAAGGTGCCCATGTAGAGACAAGAATATATTAATAGCAAATTTTTGCCCTATCCATTTAGAGGTCATATTTTTATTGATCTTGACAGTTATTCACAAACTATTCAGCAATTGCTAACAACCACTCAGTCAGTGTGCAAAGTATCTATTCCCTGAAATCTGTCATATTTTCATATGTGCTGGAAGGGTTTCAACCCCAGGTCTGTGCGACAAAAGGAATTTATCCTGCAGTTCTGGTGTCTTCATCTTGCCCTGAGTTAACCATCATCTACTTTGCCCCAACCTTGACAGTGTTCAAAGCCAGGCTGGGTGAGGCCTTGAGCAACCTGGTCTAGTGGGGAGGTATCCCTACCCATGCTGCCTGGGTTCGGACTAGGTGATCTGTAAGGTCCATTCCAATCCCTAAATTCTATGATTCTATGATTGTCTGTCCCAAACTATATTATGTTTTTCTAGTTTAATATTCCTGCTACTCTAAGCAGCAACTCAAAGTCATTGTTCTAATGGAGAAGAAACAGGAATCAAATCTTTTCTGCTAGCTGTTCTCACAGATAAGCTCTAGTCACTAAAGGTAGGACAAGATGCCATAACCCTAAAGAAAGGCACAATTTTAGCTCAAAATACCTGGTACAGTCAATCAGAGCCTGACATGGTCTCAATGATGAGCGTGATCAAGATCTCACATGTGTGCCAGCAATGCAGCAGCACTGGGAGAGAGTGAGAAGAGAGGGCACCAGCTCACCAACATCAGGAAGGTGGGCTTAGGCACGAGGAGGGCAGCTTAGCATGGCAACCTCATTTCAGCACTGACCCAAATCCAGAGGTCACAGAGATGTTTGGGCACAGAACAACAGACAGGTACTCTTAACGTTGGACTGCATACCATATCATGTTCACTTTAGAGAGCAACCTACAGAACACTTCTTAGCAACACAGTCCCCTCTTTCCAACAGCTATGCATTAATCAGGTCTTTCCAACAAGCATTCATTCCCTTTCTGTTTCAAGGCTAACCTACAGCCAATAAAAAGTTAACTCACTTTGACAATTTTACTGACAGTGCCTCAAAGATGGCAGGCAAATCCTGTGCAGCCAAACTAAGACCCAAGTTCTATTTTGCATTTGTGAGCATAGATATGTACCTCAAATTTCACCCAGCAGTCCTTACATGTGTCCTAAGCAACCAGAACTGCCTGAATGGAATCCTGTGCAATATGCCCTAGAATAACTATGCTTGAGCAGGGAGATTGGACCATACGATCCCACTGTGGTCCCTTACACCCTTGCCAGCTATTCTGTGACTCATTCAATTGACTGTGGTGGGGTTATTCAGTCTTGACTTCGATTTCAGAAAACCATGCTTTAGGTTTTGTTGGTTTTGTGGTTTTGGGGTGGGAGGTTTTGTTTCATGGGTTGGTTTAGGGTTTCTTTGGTTGGGATTTCATTTTTCTGGCAGCAGAGATTGAAGAGAAATCAAAGCAATGCTAAATACAACAGTGGTCTTCAAGGTACTATACTTACTATACCCCAATATTGGGTTACTTCTGTCAGGTCATGTAACAGAAAGGCCCTCCATCGTTACCAACCCTGTGAGCACAGGAAACCCAGGTAGTTTTAGGTAGGTGTTAGGGCTGTACCTCACTTGCAGAACACAGACTCCAGTTTGAGAGAGGAAGGGTCCCTTCAAAACAGCATATTTCTATGATATGAAACAAAGGAAAAATATAATGTAGAGGAAGTTCTCCTCTACAAAGGACGTCAGTTTTATAATGCTGATCCTGGCTAAGTGCATGTGTGATTACTCTGAAGAATAATACAGAAACAGCTATTCCATTTTTAATTCAGGTATCTATCAATCAGACAGCGCTCAAGTCTGAAAGATAAGCTTATTCACTGAAACAGATAAAAGACAATATCTATATATGTCTTACTAATGTTGTCACATTCTTTCTTCCCCTGCAGATATTTATAAACAATGAGTGGCATGATTCAGTCAGTGGTAAAAAATTTGCAGTCTTTAATCCTGCAAATGAAGAGAAAATCTGTGAGGTTGAAGAAGGCGACAAGGTAGGGGTTTGTTTCTTGCCCTAACCCTAGCTTTATATTTGATTCTGTATCTTAAAAGTAAAAAGGCAAGCAGCCATCCCTGTGATATAAGACACCTCATCAGCGATGCACCTATTCCACCTATTCCTGTATACCTTCTGCAAACATAATTATATGCTTTTTTAAAACTAAAGTAATACTTTTTGAAAAGAGACACTGATATACTGCTTTACGTTAGGATCTTGCTCATACGAGGAAAAAATAAAAGAAATATTTTTTTTGTAAAGTGTTTTTCCTAATATTGATTCTTATTCTTATCTGTGAACAGTGACATCTAATTTCTTAATTGGGGGGGTTGTTACTATTTTCTGGCTCTTCTTTACATGGTAATGTCAGCTGTTCATTACACATTTATATATGGCTTATCATTATAGATAACATGAAGAGGACAAATACTTATAATTTCCAACACAGATTCTCTGAAGATGATCATTACCATCAGCTTTTTTGGCTCTGCATAGTAATGACCTCTTCATATATTTTGTTTTTGAAAAATATATTGGAGCATAATCCTAAAAAAAACTCTGAAGTTGAAGGTGACCTATCAAATAGTCACTAATTCCACTAAAATTGATCTACTTAAAGCAGGTAAAAATCAATGAATTTAAACAAAGGACTAGAAATCTTGTTTAGAACTGTAAACAAACATTTTTGATTTATGTTTATGAGATTCCTTAATGAAAAATTACAGAAAGATGTTATGCAACCAAAGATATAATGAAAACCTAAACCCTATGCTCTGTATTTTTATTATATTATGTGGTTTTCTGCTGAAAAGGATTTGACTAATGCTGCCATATCTTTTAAATGTAAGTCATCAGTTGGGGGGGCAGGATGGAGTGGTAGTATTTAAGATAGTACAGGCAATGTAGCTTAACAGTTTTGAACGTGATGACTGAAGACATTTTTGTTTACAAACTCTGAGAAAGTAAGTATGAGAAGTCAAGGTTCTATTTCCAGTTCACAGATGACTGCAACTGAATATAAAATTGGTTTTATAATTACTGTTTTGGGGTTTGCATTTATTTATTTAATTTTCCACACTTTCCCCTTCAAAGCCAGTTTTTTACTTCCATAACCGAGAAAAAATTTTCACATTTAGCACAAAATGATATATACAGTTTTGTCAAGAAATATGCACATTTAGACCATTTTGTAAAACAAGCATTTTTTAAGCTTAGAAGCAAAATGTTCATTAAACACCACTTTATCCAGAACTACTGCAAAACTTATAAATTGCTTACCTGTGTATAAGTTCACCAGAAATCTAGTGCCAATATAATAAGCACATTCTCTTTCAGAATACTCTAATTGACGGTACATAGATTCACTCTTAAATTAAAGCGTCTTTTGAGAAATGCATTCAAAATCATTTGCTCATTAAGTATTACTTATTCTGGTCTGTAATTTCATTATGACTCTCCTAATAAACATTGTTTCTAATGCTGTCTAGCACATGAGTAATAGTGAGCACACATTAGTAAGAAGGTCATAATGAAGACACATTTTAAATTCAATTTTTTTTATTAGAAAAAGATAGCTTTTAATTATTGCATATATCTAACAAAGATTTTTTTAACGGCCTTGCTTTTCTTAAATCCCAATTACCCATATGTATATATACCCATATATATACCCATATAGAGTTGAGTCACTGATATTTGATCACCCTCAAATTAACTTACTCATGACCTGCAGCTGTTCACTTTACATTCAAAATTTTTGTAGCATTCTTTCTTTAAAAGTCCTCTACCAACTCATTAAGTGAAGAGATAATACTACTCGACACACAGGTTTGCTTTCTCTTCAACAGCTTTGCAAACTAATGTGTAATGACAACTGCTACTAAGTAAATTGCCAAGTGAGATATACAAATCATATAAATTACACAGCCATTACGAATCTAGTGTGCTAAAATCTATATTTTGGATATAATGAGCCAAGAGATTTCAGGAGTTTAATCTGAGCATACAAAGGGCTGTCCACTGTCTTTCAGTGGTATTTCAAGAAAAAAAGAGGAGATTACTAAGCATAGACACATACATGGATGGGAATTATTTCCTTTCAGTTTGATGACTCTTTCATTTCTAATCCTAAAGGTCCCTAGTAATAACAAAGACTTTGGTGTTGACTTAGTTGACTTTGATGATTTAGTAAACCTTGATAGTGATTTTCCTGGAGGAGACTTGGAGCAAATAGCAGTATAAAAATTTTGAAAGAAATCATTCAAACCTGCATGCACGTTTCTCAGGGAAACGTGGCATGTATAGAATCTTCCTTTTTTTTTCATTGAAATTTGTTTTAAATTTCTAAAAAAAACAAACCTAGAATAAATCTCCTTTCTGTCACTGGTTTTCCTGGGTAAACTTCTGTAAGAATTGTAAAATATAGAAGATTTCCAAGTACTAAAAGCCTTTTCTCAAGAGATTTTTAATTTTTTGTTGGGTATTTTTAATCCTGATACACCATTTGCACGGGATAGTTTCATATATATAATTGTAGATTTTCCTTCTATAGTGAAAACCAAATGATGAATAATAAAATATGCTATAAAAGAATATTAATGGACTAACAAATTAGCTAGCATATGCAAAGAAAATTACTTAGGTTTAGCATTTTAAACCTGTTCTATTTTTTATGTTTAAAAACAATTTTAAGTATAAATATGTATTAAATGTTTCAAAAATAAACACATTGATTAGTTTTCCTCAATAATAAATTTGTGTTCATTTTTTGAAACATTCTAAGGACCACATTTTTCTAAGCTGGTCTTCATTACACCATAAGTTACTTTTAGATCATGAGTAATTAAGCATTTAACTTACAGATTTGGCATTTCTTTGTAAATAGGAGATTAAACTGTATCACCACCGTAATTGCAAAGCGTATGCAGAGGGTTTGAAAGCACAAATTTTAAAAATAGAATTCCTTAATATGTTTTTGTTTTAGAAGCTTTGAGAACCCATTTGTTTCTAATAAAATTTCACATTGCTGAAATAGCAACAGAAGTGTTTGAAAGAAAATAACCCATGTATTTAAAATTACTGCACAAATTTTGATTACACTGGAGTTGCCTCATGTTTACTTTGCGAAACACTTTATATGCTTAACAGACAAAAAGACTAATGAGAGAATAAATTATTGATTATAAAATTCCTCTGTTTTCCTCACAGGCGGATATAGACAAGGCTGTTAAAGCAGCTAGAAAGGCTTTTGAGCTTGGGTCACCTTGGCGTACAATGGATGCTTCAGAGCGAGGAAGGCTCTTGAATAAACTAGCTGACTTAGTTGAAAGAGACCGGCTGATTTTAGCTGTGAGTATGACATGTGAACAAAAAGACTGGGAGAAAAGTCCCGATTCTTAAAAGCAAGTGCAACATGGCTACTCCTTGGAAAGTCAGTCTGTCTCGATACTTGTTTTCCATCTCTACATCAAATAGACCTCAGTAAACTGGCTTGCACTCTGGTCTATTAACATCCCACATTCACAAAGTACTTGAGTATCTGATTAGCTTTAAAATTGTAGCTAAACTTTCTACAATCTCAGTAATTTGAATTCCTGATTCATAAGGGCACATTAATACAGATCATATAGTTAACACTTGTCTAAAACAAAGCCCAAATCCAGGCCTGTAGTCAAAAGCCTGGTTCAGTGCTTACAGATGATAGAAGACAGAATTCAGAGAAATTTTTAATTTCATGGCTATATATTTTGCTATCACTGGCCCTTCATTAACTCCAACTTGCAATTAGCAATGAATGGTGAAGCTTAACCAGAGCCAAAGGCAGCAATGAATCATTTAAAAGGAAGAAGAACACGAGGCATGAGGAATGATGTCCTGACATTACCAGCTACTGTGTATTGGCCATCTTGCCACACTTAATGCTAGACATACAAATTGTAGCACCACCACATACAGATTGTGCACTAAGGCAAAAAATAACATATAGAAAAAGTGTGCCTCTTGTCAGTTAAATATCGGATAAACTGGCATTTGTCTCTTTATTGTACAGCCTCATTCAATATAAATGAAAAGAGGATGAAAATTAAGTCATTATAAAAGCAAAGAGGATGAAAATGTAATATATTTTTCCATAGGAAAGATGAAACATTGAGTTGGTTTTTGCTCTCATTTGCCACTTTGATAATATGAAAGTATCACTTTTCTTTAGTGCCTCTTCCAAGTTTCTATTTTACTGATTTTGTTTATATTTTCTACACCTTACTTACATTAACTATTTACTCTTTTAGATAAGGTATGCTTGATTGAAATGCTTCGCAGACTTTGTTGTAGTGAAGAGAGATTTTCTCCACTCACTCACAACTTATCCCACCTGAAAAACTAGTACTATAGAATAATGAAGAGCCTTGTACACTTGAGATCAAAATAGACACCCAAAGGTCATTGAAAATGCATTTTCCTGTGTTCATGCATCTGACCAGGATGAAAATTATTCCACTTCAGTGTTTTGTTTAATGATAAGCAGCTTCAGAGGCTCAGAAGCCCTATAGGTATGCTACTAGAAGTCAAAGCAGTGTACTGCAAGAGCCATTGAGGATTGTGTTTCAGGCTGTTGATGTTGAAATCTAGAGGGTTCATAAGTTTGAGGCCAGGGAATAATTTTTTCCCATGTCCACATGGAAAAAAAAACAGTGCCAGATGTATAGCCTGGAATGACAAGGGCATATCCCATTTAATCGGTTCCTTGTTGCTGAAAGCCATCAAGCATTGCAGTTTGTTCTGTGCTCTTCCAAATTATGATGTCTGAAATGTGTCCACAACTAAAACTGTGGACTTCACAGGGGAGTTGTTGGTTATAAATTGTTCTTGAAGGAGCAGTCTCTAGATCCAACCTGAAATGTGAAAGAACCCCAGCAAAATTAGAAAATAAAAATGCATTTCTAAGATCTGATTAGATCTTGAAACAACAGTCTGGGCATTTCCTACTGAATATGCTAACAGAATTGTTCGCAGAGCTGAAGATGTCTAGTGTCTCTGTTTCAGCAAACTTGACAAAAGCATTCTAGGAGTAATAAAAAGATGTTGACACTATTAAAGAACTGCACATGGTCTTTAACTAGATATCCCAACTATTAGGGATATCAAAATGGCATTAATCCAAACCATACTCCTTAGATTTGTGCTGATGTCTCCGTGGATGGAACAGAGGTGGTCAGCTGAAAAGACAGATATGTTGAATGAATAGTTTACTTATCATTTTTCTAATGGTCAGTCCTGGCTTCAAATAAGACAAGTTAGTTCGCTCAGTTAGTAGTTAGCCAAGAAAAGAGAGTCTCTTCTGTACAAGTATTTATTTTTCATAGTGAATTCTTCCCAGTTAAGAGTTCTAGATAACTCAGATCTTTCCTTTGCACATCAAACACTCAATGTGTATTTAGGGTATT
>NW_008687720.1:288-6597 GCF_000695815.1 Acanthisitta chloris | reverse complement strand
TGTGAGGGGGACCACTCAATTTATTTGCATCAGTTATTTGCACAGAATTCTACCTGATCTCTTGATCAGTGCTTGGAGAATATTTAACATGAACTAGAACAGTGTAAAAGACACAGATGAGAGAAATATTGCTGTCTTTTCAGTATATCTTACAATTACAAATGTTCTGTGATCATGTTATCTGCACAGCTCAACACAAAATTTCTCACTGGCAAATTGCTAACTTAAGTTTTTCAAATGCGAAGTATCCTTCACAGGGGAATTAATCTAAATGTTTGTGCTAAAGCTAAAATCCTCAAGCTGAACAGAAAAAAGCTAAATGACAAAGTACAAGAATAAGAACCATGATCAGTATTTGATATTAACTTCTAGTTGCTCTGTCTGCAGACAATGGAAGCCACTGATGGTGGAAAACTCTTTTCCACTGCCTACCAAATGGACTTGGGTGCTTGTGTCAAAACATTACGCTACTGTGCAGGCTGGGCTGATAAAATCCATGGGCGTACTGTTCCAATGGGTGAGTGGCTTTGTGATAACAAAAGTACGGAACTGAAGCCAAAGAGAGCTGTAAAAAACTGACTTTTATCTAAATGTTGTGCAACATAGAAAATAACCCAAACTTAAAATATTTTAGATAGTTATGAGTGCAGGTAATTAGAGATCTATCTTACTGCTCAGTTTAAACATATTGTGCATTTTTTCACATTTATTTCTTGTTCTATACACTACCAACAAATACTGTTTACTGACCAAAATAATTAATCTCTATGTACATCTAAGAAGTCTCGTATGCTACTTTTGCATAGCAATGTATTATTTAAACAAGACTACTGTAGTGATAACCAGGTATTTGCTTATTAAAGCTAAGATTAGCACAAGGCAGTAAAATTTGCTTCAGTTATTGGATAATGTATTAAGAAGAGTAAGTACAAAGCAGTAGGAATGAAGAAACAGTATTTTGTCAAAATTTCATTCCATTCCCATTAACCAGCTCTATGAAAATATTGTCTCTGGCTAACTTCTCTCAGAAGGACAAGGAAAATAATATTAATAAAGAAGGAATTAAGGAAAACTAGAGTGATAAATACTTGAAAGGTTTTTTGCATCACGTAGATCTCTTTACTAGGCTTAATGGAACACATGTTTATTTGAATCAAAGAGAATTTTTTACTTAATGGATTTGATTTAAGCTAAGATCTAATATTAAAAAATGTCTGATATGTACCTAGGATTTAAAATAGCATTTTCTGGGAAATAAAATAATAAAAATAAAAAAATTTAAAAGTGATAAAAGAAACAAGAAATGAGAAATTATCATAGGTCTGCTGTGCATACCATATTGAGAAGCAGGGTTATCATTGCAAAAAGTCAGTCAGACTGCCAAAATCAAACCTTGGAGCTATGAAGAAAGTAGATATTGAATCCAGATGTACTTTATGGCTTTTTGCATAGTTAAGATTTTGAAAATATTGTTTATATGTAAAATTATATCCAGCTAAGTTTGGTATCCAACTTTATCATCTTTCTGATTTAACTGTTTCTCACAAATGCTTTGTCTGAATGTCTATTTCTTTTTCCCATAGATGGAAACTTTTTTACATTTACAAGACATGAGCCTATTGGGGTGTGTGGCCAAATTATTCCTGTAAGTTGAAGCTGTTAACAGAAAACATAAGTGTTCCTTGTAACATAATGGAGATGCTTTTGAAATTATGTCTATGCAAGTGCATTTGTGAAACATTGCTAACCAGAAATTTTCAGGTCCTGAAAGAAACTCTCCTGAGTACTCAAATTCTTCAACATAGTTTTTGATGAGTCAGTCCAGTCCACACTTTTCTCTCTCCTCGCCATATATGAAGGGAAAATAAACCTCAAAAAATTGACTGATGGAAGAGTTTGAAATATGGAATTGTGTTTTGTTGGAACTGAAAGAACTAGAAACAAACATGTAGGACAATATATGTAAATATGTAATACTTACACCATATGAGCAATAAGTTCTTTAGGCCCTGGAATATCTGTTCTGCTCTGTACAGCATCCAGACAGCTGGATCTTTACTCATGGCTAAGACTCATTCAACATGATGGTATTACAAGTAGCAACACAAAGAATGCGTCCAATAAGCACAATGATACCATGATCCCATGTGGCATGCCTAACCCCCCAATTTTGAAGTCGCTTAATTTCAAGTGAAGATTCAAAAGGCCTACCTGAGTCTGGTCATCCAAAACACTTGAGGAACTCAACTTTGACACTTATTTGTGAGATCTACACAGCTTCAAGGGGTGCCTGTGAAAATACTGTATGCATTAGGCAGCTCTAATCCACCCACCTCTTTGCTCATGATAGTTGTGAGCAGCCTCACCTGACCTGCTCAACAGCTTAACAGATTCTGAAAGTCACCTTATCTGTCAGATTTGCTCAGATATATGAGTCCCACACATGATCCTGATGTCTTTCTGTTCACAGAATCACAGAATTACAGAATCAGTTATCTTGGTAGGGACCACAATGGGTCAGTTGGTCCAACCTGCCTACTCAAGCAGGGTCAGTCTAGAGCATATGGCTCAGGATTGCATTCGAATGGTTTTTTAATACCTCCAGTGGGGGAGAATCCATCACATCTCTGGGCAATCTGCTTCAGTGTTCAGGGACTTGCGCAGGAAAGAAGTTCTTCCTCATATTCAGATGGCACTTCTTGTGCATATATTTTTTTCCTGTTGCCTCTTGTTTTACTGGTTTCCACAACTGAGAAGAGCCTGCTTCCATCATCTTGGTATTTTCTGTTCATGTACTTAAGTACATTAATGAGGTCCCCTCTCAGTCTTCTCTTCTCAAGACTGAACAGGCCCAGCTTCCTCAGCCTTTCCTCATAAGTGAGATGCTCCAGTCCCTTAATCATCTTCATAGCTTTCTGCTGGACCTGCACCAGGAGCCCAATATCCTTCTTGTACTGAGCTGCTCAGAACTGGACACAATGTTTCTGGTGTGGCCCCATGAGGGCTGACCAGAAAGGCAGGATCATCTTCCCTGGCAATACTCTTCTTAATGCATCCCAGGATTCCATTGGCCTTCTTAGCCACAAGGACACACTGTTGACTCATGGACAGCTTGTTGTTCACCAGGGCCCCCAGGTCCTTTTCCGCAGAGCTACTCTCCAGAAGGTCAGTGCCCAAACTGTACTGGTGCTTGGGTTTATTCCTCCTCAGGTGCAGGATCATGCACTTGTCCAGTTGAATTTGAAGATTTGCTATCTCTTTAGACCACCACATTCATCTGTAGAATATCACAATAATATGTTTGGATCCAGTCTCTAGGAGACCTGGGGAAACTGCTTGTTTAGATTTTCTTGTAGGCCAGGTACACTTCGTCAAGGTATGCTTATGAACTAGAAACACTAGATGTGAAAACTTTAAATAAAATTGCTTCCTGGAAATATAAGCAGCAGTAACAACAATAACAAAATTGGCTTCCCTTATAAAATGTTCCAGGATTTCTGAGTACATCTTCATTTTCTCTCCATTGAAATACAAACCACCAAGCTGGAGGTTTCTACATAAACCAAAACATCAAGGACTATGTGAATGTTACAATTTACTTTTGTTAGCCCATCATTTTCATTTTCTTTCCACTCACACAGTTCCACTTTAATGATGAGTGTCCAGAAGATCCTGCAATCCCTCACTTTATGTTATTTATGCTCTCACTATTTTTGGGAGTGGAGTGAGGCTTAAATGAGATATAAAGAACAGTTTCAAGTATATTCCCCCAAGCCTTTCTGACATAATAGGTAACTGTTAACAGCATTTTTCCTCAGTTTCATACAGGTAAGGCATACTTTGTCTTTTGAGCTGAGACTCATGGACTCAATGCTTCCCAGACTATTAGAAATATTCTCAGAGGGCAACAGAGTTTTGCCCTGATTACATTGTCCCTCAAACTGCTGAATGTGGGATCTAAAGCCATCAGCTGCTCAGCAGTCTGCCTGGACTGACCAAAAAAGGCTGCTGCCAGTGAGACCTCCAGGGAAGAGTGCAGGGGCTGCATTATGTGTTATTACCTTGTCTCACTTAGAAAACTCAATTGGTGAGGATGTGAACATTTAAGACAGCAAAACTCCAAAGTGTGCCACTAATCAAATGACTGTCTATAAGACTTTGTTAGAGGAGTACACTTAGTGTCTGTGGAGCTTTTAACTAAAACCTTGGACCCCCTGGGCTCTCGTATATAAAGATCACTGGTCTTTGTATTACATGGCTTGCCAGTGGCTTTTTCAAAACATATTTGTTTTGGAAAGAGTTCAACAAAGAGCTCAACCTCCTAATTGACAATTTGCACTATTATAGAAAAAGCAAAGGCATTTCAGTGATGTGTTAGAAATAGAATGCATTTTCTCATCTTTCAGTGGAACTTCCCATTGGTTATGTTCATCTGGAAGATTGCCCCTGCCCTTTGTTGTGGAAACACAGTGGTGGTCAAACCAGCAGAACAAACTCCACTGACTGCTCTTTACATGGGATCCTTAATCAAAGAGGTAAGTCGTCAACAACAGAGTATTTTGCCCTTTTCAGAAATACTGCAGCTGAAAAGCCACAGAGGTAATATAAGCCAAGCTGTCCCCTGCAAGTATTTCTCATTGCATCTCTGACCTTGCACTGTGTAACTGTACTGTAAACCTGTGAAGCCATTCCAGGGCAAAAGCCTGCATATATTTCAGCCGGGTATAAGCATACAAAATCTCATAATAGCAATTTAGTGAACTCCATTCCTCCCAAAAGTCAAAAGCAAACGGTAAGTTAAGTGCAGAGTACTTGGAGGTGGGTGGCAATGACTTTGTTAGCATAGTTATCACAGTAAAGAACCTGTTTGTACAGCTATTTTGTTTTTGATAATTGTACAAAGTTTTCATCCATATGTGTTTATAATTAACAGAGAGCTGTAAAATCAAACTGATGACTGCTGCCAAACCTGTGAAACCTCTTCACACAGAAAGTTTGTGCTCTTGAACAAAAGGAGTCTGTTAGTTTCTCCAGTGTCTCCATAGTCAACTACTGTGCCCAGTCCAGCAAACAGCCAAAGAGAACTGTTAAATAGTTTAGCTTTCTTCCCAATAAAATTAACAAATGTTCTCTAGCATGTTCCAAAGTTGGCACAAATGTCAATAATCACCAGTGCAGTAACCTTGCAGAGTTTTAGTGGAAATTACTTGGCCCGTTTTACTATTCTGCTTCAAAACAATGATTCAGCAGAGCATGTTAACTGATCATGTGTTAATATTACACAGAAACTAAATGACTATCAGGAAGGAGCCAAGTCCTGCTGTTATTGCATCACATTGTAAATGCTAATAGATAATACTGTGGAGGAAGAATTGTTTAAAAAGTATATCAGAGATACCTTCTCTGTTAATTTTTAACAATAAGTATCAGAAAGTATATTTCTCTGGAAATACTTTACAGGGAAGGTAACTCTATTCTGCTTGAAGTCTAATGAAATATCTATTCTAATATTCTGATTTCCTGAAAGGAGGGGTCAGAAATTGCAATGTGATTTGTTCCCAGATTATCCAAACCCCTGACAGCGATCACTTCAATAGCTGCTTTAGACTTGCAAAAATATATGAAGGTCTAATTTAACTTTCTACTTCTCAAGTGTCCACATTTTTAAAAAAAATGAATCACTTTCGGTAATCTTCGCCATCCTGTTAATAGTCCTCACAAGGCTTCCCTGGTAATATGTAGAGAAGAGTTTCTAAAACTAACATAGAAATTAAATGCTCAAAGCAAAACAGTGAGAATTAGTTCCATTAAAAAATATTCTTCTTACTTTTCTCTGCAAATGTATGAAATGCCATGCTAAGCAAATGGAGGGGACCTCATTGTCAGGGTAAATATTAATCTGGAATATTAAATGACAATTGACAGACTGTATCCAAACACAAATCTGTAAGGAATAAAATTGCTTCAATGAAAATAACACTCTGGTGTCCATAAAGCAGGATATGAGTTTTAGGAGCTACAACTCACCAATTGAAATTCACCATTTTCCAAATGAACATGGAACTTTTTTCAAATGAAAATGAAACTTCTGGCTTGCATAAATCAAGAAATCTAGCTACACATAACACATCCTTGAAGTTTGCCTGACAACCTGCTGGAATAAAGTAGCTTGTTTTGCCTATGACTGGAGCGTAACTAATACAGGATTGGTGGGAAACAATAGGTTTGTTTAGAACCACAGGAATAGCCTATTAGCATTTGAAAAAATGCAAGATATTGGAACAGTGTGTATCTCATCATAGCAGATTA
>NW_008687720.1:0-254 GCF_000695815.1 Acanthisitta chloris | reverse complement strand
TGCCCCACTCCCTTTAAAGCCACATCCAGATTAGCAAGCAAAGACATTGAGTTTGAAGTACTATCTCCATCATTTTTCTTAATAGAATTTCATTCAGCAGTTCATTAATTAAATTCCATCTAGCATTGATGTCAATGTGCAGAAGTCAGCAAGCACACAGCTTGGTTCAAACATCTTTAATGAAGCAGATGTGAAAGTAGCAATCGTTTTTACACACCTGACTGAGAAAAGGGGAGAAAAAACCTTATTTATTT
>NW_008687719.1:15512-15794 GCF_000695815.1 Acanthisitta chloris | reverse complement strand
GCGCTGCGGGCAGGCACACGGTGTTGGCACGGCCGAGACAAAACAAGCACACACACGGCACAGACCTTCCCTCTGCACGCTGCGGAGCCACAGGGTGTGCGGGAGAAATGCCCAGTGCGTGCCCTGAACCACCTGGGAGGACACAGCTTTTCATATACTGCAAGTTGAGTACGTTGTTGTTGTTGTTGTCAGCAATAAGTGTTTACTTCGCAGTGCATGAGAAGATAAGGGTTTATCGCGTTTCACTGCAGGACAGAAGGCACTTCGAGAATTCCATACCAA
>NW_008687719.1:291-15474 GCF_000695815.1 Acanthisitta chloris | reverse complement strand
GAGTACTAAGGCTGGATGTGTGTCCACTGAGAAGGTTATGGTTTTAGCTACTCAGCCGTTGTGAACAGGGTGGTCACTGCTGCTTCCTGTCTTTCCAAGGGCTCCTGTCACTAGGACGAGGTCAGTCAACCTGTCCCAGGTACTCCCTTCCAACAGGTGGTGTCACTGTGTTTGCACAGGCCTTGGTTTTGAGGAAAGTATTCCCACAGTAAAGAAGACCAGAGTCTTCCCAAAGTAAAAGCATTCCCCATGGCAAAGATACCCTGCTGGGAGCTCTCTGGGTTGGTGTACTCCCAGGCACTCTAGACGCCCAAAACAGATTGTACTATACCTCTCTCCCCCTCCTCCAACATTGATCGCATTAGCCTGAAAGTATCCTGATGGGGAGTGCCACTTCTGCCTCATTACTCTTGTTGGTGACTGCCACCACCACCATTTCCTGCAAAGGAGAAAATCCATAAATACTAACAGTCCCTCTGGAAGCACAGTTTAGTGTCAGACCAGAGGAACAATCAGAGGAGCCAGCGGGAGGGAGCTAAAACACAGGCACAAAGCTGGAGGCTTTCAAGCAGCTGTTTGCAGCGTTCTGTAACATTCAAGTCCAGTCACATGTGAAACATGGTCTGGAGGCTTTCAAGCAGCTGTTTGCAGCATTCTGTAACATTCAAGTCCAGTCACATATGAAACATGGTGTATCTTAAAAGTATCCTGGATTTCTCTGTAGTAGATTGCTACCACACTATCGATACAAAGTTAGTGCAAGTAATGGGGTTTGGTCTCCCTGAGATTTTTAATTAACTGGTTGAATTGGAGGAGACTATTGAACTTCTGGAAAGATAAAGTGAGCACTTCTAGACCAAAACCTGTCAGGCACCTTTCACCCACACTCCATACATTCCTGTGAAAATCCCCACCTTTCTGATTCAGCCTTTGTCATTCCCCTTTGTTTGCACTGACTTTCTTTTCTTCATTTTCCCTCCCTAACATAAGTGAATTTCCTTTTCTTGCTTCCATTTTTACAAGGTCATTTCCTGGAATTCAAAACATCATTTGCTAAACAAAGACCAGTATTTCAACAATGTTCAATATGATACGAGATGCTTCATACTCTATGATAATGTCCATATACCAAAATGCAAACATCTTATATGTATCAGCTTTTTTCTGATTTTTCCAAGGTCTAACAGCAGTCAGAAAAAATGAAATTACTTGACAGGAGGTAGGAAATATTGGGAAAGGTATATAGACCATTACTGTATGAACTGACTGTCCACCCCTATGGATGCTCCTTGTAACTGGAGTTTCCCTTTCACTCATTCCCCATGTCTGAGAAAGGCTACAGTAAAGCTTGAAATTAAGTTTTAGAACACTCAGGTATGGATATTCTGAGGTGTGAAATGCCTTCCATGCAAGAGATGATGACAAACTCAACAGTCTGAAAAAGAGATGACTGAGTAACAGGTATACCTACTCCTGTTCCTTGAGTGGCTTATCAAGGCTGGACAGCTACTGATGGTTCATTCCTTCTTCCCACAAAAATTGTAGCATGCTTTATAATAAGTGCTCACAACTGAAAAGAGGTGAAAGTTTCCACAGAATGTAGTAGGTTATTCTTTATTTACAGGGAGAAGTTAATGAGTATAGATGCAACAAAACCTTTTCTGGAACAGACACTGTACATTGTGACATCACTAAATAATTTTTTTCCTGGGATAAAGCATAAACATTCCAGTTCTGTCACTTGCCTACTTTTTTTTGAGAATGATGACATATGTAAGAGTAAGAGAGAGCCTTGGTGAATTTAATTCCATTCCTCTCAGCTCTTCATGCTGCTAATCAGATCTGAGGTGAATGACATTTTAATCAGATTTCTGAATTCCAAGTTTTGTAACTTGAGAGTTCACAAAATGTCCCAGACGAGATAACCTCAGATATGCTACAAGGGTTTTGTCTAGGTATCCTTCCTTTTCAAGCACTGGCTATATGAAGGTGGGTTTAAGTCCTGTTAGAAAACTGTGAACAATTTTTGCACTTTCTGGATAATTTATCTGGGAATGGAAAATCTTAAGGTTTCCAGGGCAGCAAAGGAGCATTTGCATTTTGTATGATCACATTGTTATTTAATTTAGTTGGTGAAACACCAAGAATTTACAATATCCTCATCTTGCCTATGCTGCATGTGTTCTAGTACAGTAACTGCCCAGGAAAGTGTCATGTATTGCTATTTAAAAGCCCTGAACAAATATAGTCCTTAAATAATTAATGTCTCTTCAGAGTAGCTTCTAAAATAAATATTAGGAGCTACAGAAATGTAACAATGCACACACATACCACAGGTATGGCTACAGAAATGTAACAATGCACACACAAACCACAGGTACAAAAGGACTAGTAGGTACCAACACGGATTTACTACATAAACACACAGCGACAGATTATTTAAACTTTATGCAAATTTCTGTTAGAATAACAGATAGGAACTATTGATTAAAAGTCAAAAGAAGTAATGAAAACAGTAATTCAAGTACAAATTATTAATAGTAAGTATCCCACTTTTTGGTCTGTTTTAAATGATACCAAGATTTTTCCATGTTCATTCATGGTTTCTGTATCAAATACACAGAAGGCAAGTGTGTTATCCTGGATTCCTGCCCTCAGTTAAAAACAGGCACTTGCCCTATAACATCTCACAGCCACTCTTTAGAAGCACAAACCAACCTTTCCCATCACTTGCAAATAATAAATAATTCAGTAAAACAAGACTGGATTAAAGCAGGAGACTGAAATCCCTCTACTCCCAGATACTCTAAATCCATAAGAAACAGGCATTCTGCATGCTAATTCAGAAACAGTATCACAAGGATTTCAAAGAGCTCTCTGACTGTAGCATGGGCCTCAGCTCTCCACAGTGATACCACCTGGAGTGACCCCACTACTTCTCACCTGCACCAGAACACAACCTCTAGGCACCTCAACACATGATACCACCTGGAGTGACCCCACTACTCCTCACCTGCACCAAAACACAACCTCTAGGCACCTCAACACGGGCAGCAAAGGTCTTCTCGAGTTCCACACAGAGATTTGATTACCAGATAAATGCATCCCAAAGGGTAACTGTCCAAACCATTTTAATACAGTGAATTTTAAGTCTCCTTTGTAGCTGAAACACCCTCATGTGATGTCCAAGTTTTCCACTTCAAGTGCACTGCCAGTGTAAGCAAATCTACAGGGAATGGAGTCACACTGGAACCCAGCCAGCCCCACGTGCATCACTCCCTCAAGTGACAAGTGCCAGAACCGACAGATCTGGCAATTAAATCGTGCCTAAACAGTGTCACATCAAGAGGAATAGCTTTGGGTTTTCTTTATGCTACTAATTATTCTGAATATCTCAATATGTGTCCTATGTAACATTATTCTAAGCTCAGGAATTCCAGAACCCTAATGTTATTTTAGAATGTTATAATGGCTGAAGAGCACTATGTTTATGAAGACGACAGTTAAAGAATAAATAAAAAGTTATTCTCTGGGCTTGTGTTTGAGCTTTTTGGGGTTTTTTTATAAGTGTGCCACAATGCATGTAAACAAAACTTCTACTGCTTCAGTGAAAGGGAGGGGGAATGTCTTTCCATTCTGAAAGCATGGAAGTCAAAGAATGTTTACTTGAGGATTGGCACCTGTGTCTGTTCCACCTGATGCTGTGAAAACAAGTATTTTTCTGTTTCTTGAATGTTTGAGGATTTTGAAGCCACTCAGCAGATTTTTAGGCAGGTAGTCAACTGCAGCTCCAACCCAAAGTGCATGCAATGAATAGTTCTTTGATTGAAGGAACCAGTGAGTCAATGACTCCACTGCCTTCTGAATTACAGCTTTAAAGGAACCACACAGGAAAAATCCAGATAATCTAAAAACAAATAATGGTGGCTAACCATTAACCAGTAAATTCTGCTAATATTCATACAAAATGTCCTGGTTTAGTAGAGATATTGCACACAGTATACTTATTCTGAGGCCTAGTGTTTCCTAAGGGTTTTGAAAAATAATCAGTAAAAGAATACTTGGACTAATACTTTCAGGCTTCCTGAGCATTCTCTTTGTTTGAAGAGCCACATTGTAAGGAAACATTGGTTGACATTAGGCTATGCAGAAATCTGTGGCAAAATTGGAATTAGAAAAAAATTAAATCTGAATTCTTAAAGCATATTACTGAGGTGGTTTAAAAAAAAAAAAAAATAAACCCCAAACAACAGCATCCTGCCCTGAAGCTCCAGCATTAAATGCCACTAGTCCATAGGGAAATAACTGTAGAGGGCAATTCATGAAAAAATTATGAACATAATTAATGCATGTGATTATATGCTCAAATACTGCATATAATATTTACTTTGAAAACTCATGGACTCCCTGATTTAATATCACCATAGCCTTAGCACAACTACAAAAACTACAACTACCAGCTTCTTTTTACAAGATACAGACTAGCTCTTTCCAATTAAAAGGAAAGATTTTAGGATATAAGAATCACTTAAACCAACTCTGTTAGGTCTCTGACACTTACAGAACAAGGACTTGGTCAAAAGATTGCAAAGACAATTGCCAAATTCCAGAGACTTCAGTAAGCAGTAAACTGTAACTCACATGGTTAGAGAACTCAGGTGGAAATTAACAGTATTAAATAATTCTTGAAATAGAACATAATTAGAATTAAGAATTAAAAATCAAGAATTAAAAATTCTCTTCTTTCATGTTAATCTCATTTTCTTTATGAGAGGATATCAAACATTGTATGTGAAAGCTGCTTACCAGTTTGCCATTTAGATTTGTGTTCCAATTAATAAGGCTGTTTGGAGGCAAGAGAGATTGGCTTCTAGTCTAAAAATAAGATAACACTCTCACAACATGCACTTAGTGAAATTAAAGCCTCTCCCCTCACCTCCTCTGGGGTCTCAGACAAAAGGATGGGAGAGGAAAAAAGAAATACCACAAGAGACAAGAGGAATCATTAAGTTCCAGCTTGTTAGATGACCTGTGCCTGATGTGTATTGCCACCTGCCCATCGATAAACTCTTTTTCCAATCATATCATTTCGTGAGAGACAAAACCTTTTTATTTAATCAGCAAGTACCATAAACATAACAGGTACATTGCATTCATGTTACAGGGAGGCAGGTGAAAGCAGCACAGTTATAATCCACTTGTGTGGCATGCTGAAGGAAAATTTACATCATAAGCCTTCTGAGTAAATGGAAAACAAATTTCCCTTTCCCTAAAACTCCTCCCAGCATTGCTACTTTAGACAGGAGAAACCACTGTACTAATAAGGGTCCAGAAAACATGCAAGAGAGCTGCTACAAACTAGACTTTTTATCAGTTTTCTTGTATTAATATCTATGCCAATACTAACCATTGGGTTTAACCTTCATGCTTCCCTATGTTACATTTGGTCCTCCTTTGTCTCTGCACAAAGTCTTAAATTGCCCTAGTTGAATCCCTCACACAAAAAATATTAAAGGACATGGAGAGGCTCTAACTGCATCTACAAAGGGCCAACTCACTACTGCCAGAAGAGAAGCCAAATTCAGGGTGTCCTCACAATTAAGTGACCACCAGGTGTGACTATTGCCTTTGGAAGCCATTGGCAACCTTTAGAAAACAGAATCCCTCCAGCTCCTGTACTTTCCACCAGCTGTGAGCCTGGTGACTATACAGCTCCAGGATTCAGGTCTCAAAAGCCTCCTTGATGTCAGCCCTCACCACTGCTCGGAGTGGCTGTTTCTGTTGGGCTCTAGCCTGCAGATTTTTTTAAGTTCTCAAACATCACTCTTTATGTA
Source organism: Acanthisitta chloris (assembly GCF_000695815.1). NCBI lineage: Eukaryota > Metazoa > Chordata > Aves > Passeriformes > Acanthisittidae > Acanthisitta > Acanthisitta chloris. The sequence goes on along the minus strand of NW_008687719.1, from coordinate 9,640 downwards.
CAGAGTATCCAATGTAGTCTTAATAGTTCAGTTAAAAAGTACACCTTGTGGATACTTTTCCTACTGACTCATAGTGCAGGTCTCTGACCGGAGGTGTACTCGGCACTAATTTCACTAGCACAGAACTTTGTCATCTGCTAAAAAAGGCACTGTACATGACTGCTAAACTAAAGAGAAGATACAACAACTGTGACTTAGTTTACCAAAAAAAATTGCACCTTCAGTTAAAAGTCTTTCCAAAAGGATTGTAATGCAATATAAATGTAAGGTCACTAAGCAGGCCATTTATCCGTGACTTTTTTAACATAAAAATATACCAGATAGTTTTCATTTCAGAAGGCTAAACACTTTTTTTTTTAATTGCACAACTGAGGATCACAGCCCACTAAAGTTAAACCAACAGATTTGTCCTTCTGAGATTTAGCTATTTTCCTAAACTTTGCTGTGAGAACATGCAGACAATGCATTAGCTGAGCTTGATAAAGGACAATAGCTATTACAAAAACAAAAGCAAGCCTCAAAAATGCAGCATACCTCACTACCATCCTTGAATGACTGCTCCCTATGCTTTAGGGAAAATTCAAAGATGCCAGTAACCTTACAGCTGGTGAATGTAATAACAGAGGGTAACAAGACAGAAATAATGAATGCTTCCTTGTTAAGCAGTGTTGTTTGTGCTGTTCCAAGAGAGATCTGCCAAGAACTTTCCATGCAAACCTTATTTTTCTGGGATCTCTATCTTGGCTGCACAAGAAATCCAGCATGATAATACCCAGTTCAAAAAAAATTCAGATTACAGGTTTTAAAATACATTTTTTAAGTCTTGGAATAAATTAAATTTACACTAAATACAGTAAACGGTTTAGCACTTCATGTATTTTTTAGTTGTTTTATTGAAAGAAAACCTCTAGTTAGCAAGTTTGCACCCCAGATCATTATATGTTTTCTAAGTCTTGGGTATTATTTAAATAAGTCTGAAGTACTGCGGTGTGAAAGGAGACTTTGTGCTGTATGGTCAAGATTCCACTGATGTGTGCTTTCTTTTTAAGGAAGACTGTATGACATTCATATGAAGCACTCATGGGATTCTACCTGCCAAACAATTCAGCAGAATAAATCTGTGCTAATTCTTAATGCAACTCAGCTGACCTGGGTATAAGGCCAGGTTGTGAAAAAACTGTCTGTTTAACACACCATCCCACAAAATATAAGCCTAGAATTTCCATGTTAAATTATGTCAGGCTGTGAGGGTTTGTTTCGTTTTTGAACCAATGATTCAAGGCTTTGAGCCACACAAAAGTCCAATTTCAGTGTACCCTGTTTCTTTTTTGGCTCATGACCCAGTAGGACAAGGTCATTTTGTACAGTTCCTGGCCAAAGCAATATTCTTTCCCGTGGCAGCTAGTAAGAGATAGAGAAATTAGATTTCAGGCATGAAACAGATTGCAGCCCAAGCTAAGGAAGCTCTCTGCCAGGTGTCAAGAAGTAGGATAGTTACCATTGTTGCCCAAGTGGGAAAAAGTGGTGACTTAGCCTTATGCCTATTGGGATTAAGCCTCCCGGCAATTCAAAACTAAAGGAGATAATCAAAATATATAAATATTATCAATATCAATAAATATAAACTGTTCTGGATAGATATGGTGAGATCATTTCATAGGAACAGGGCCAGAAAACACCACGAGACAGAGTGGCTTAGAAGTGTTGCTGCTCATTTTCTTGGCAAACTTGTGTTTTTTCTCCTAGAGCACATTATTCCTTAGAACATCTGTACCTACATTACAGTTCAACACAAATTAACCCTAAGTAATTCTATGAAACCACAGTTCCTCTGGGATTATTTGCAATTCAGCTAACATGCTGGGTATATAAGGATGTTACCATTCTTGAGGAGTGTGTGTGGAGTAAGTCATCACACTCAGATTCTCATTCTGCTCAGCTCCAGAGTAAACTGAAACTGCAGAACTGCTCCCCTTGACATTACCAATGTAAATACTGGAAAAAATAGAGCATTACTGCACTATATAACCTGAACAAAGAAAAAACATGGGTAGCCAGACAAGAGACAACTAACTACAAAGTGCTCCTACCAGATCAGTGGAACTTGGAGCAAAAAGGCAAGGTAGCCAAAAGGCTTCTGCATTACTGACACTGTCTGCTCAGCAAGGAGTCACAAAGGGAGACAGTGGTTACAAGAGGGTGTTGGCCCTGGGAAGCATGACATGTCTTCCTTTAATGATTAAAGAGCCAGCAGAAGCACAGACACAGAGCATCTCCATTCAGATGGCTCTTAATCTTCTGTTGATACAAAGGAAACCTGCTCTCTAGCAGCAGCAGTGAGGATATTTCTGTGGGACTGGGCTCTTAAATAATTAAATCAGAGCAATGTAATAATATCAAAGCCTTTTTTGTTACTGCTTGCCTAGTCTTACAAAATTTAAAACATATCATCCTGACTGAACTAAAATGGTTCACCAGTTTGCTCTGTATTTCCTCCATGGTATCCTGGCCTCTGACTGGGATTTCTGTGATCTACTAAAACATAAATAGCATTTATAATTATTTTTACATTTTTTTTGCTGCTGAACTATTCTACCTCAGTTCATATATTTACTCAAAAAAATCAAAAAGTATTCCAAATTATACCAGTACAATTTCACTAAAGACCTTGGTGATAAAAGAGAACAAAGCATGGCTGTGTGCCCTCTGTCTTGGATACACTTTCTTACCGAGACAGTTTTGCCTCCCCAGCTCTTTTGGTGACCATGACTTACTGCTTTTCCCACTTCTGAAAGAGCAGACTACCAGCTGGGACAGAGGCTCCCAAGTATCCAATTTCAACAGTCACCCCAAGTATAGCAAAATACTCATCTGAACAAGCTGGACCTGCATCAGCACAACAGTACATGGCAACAAAATCTGTTCTGTTACCGTACAATCTCCAATCTGGCAATTGCTTCCTTTCTGCTAAGAACAAATAGAACAGGAGGAAAGAGTTTGACACAAACACAGAAGACTTGCCAGACCAAAAGGAAACTGATAGATGTATATGCCAGCAAGTCCCTCTCCTTGTACAGCATCTCCAGGTGTTAGTTTTGTTGTTTCATGTAATGATTCTACAAAGTGCCTACTAGCACCCTCTCCCCCAGACTGATTCTGCACTCATTTAGGAAATTACCATCCATGCTGTGGCTGTTAAAACAAACCCTGGATTATGGGGAACTGTGAACCACTGTGGAGAAGTGGGAGTCCCAGGGGTACTCTGTCTGTCTCAGACTGCTTCCAGGGCAGTGGCCATCACAGCTAGGGCTCACACATGCCCTGAACAGCAAGTTTCAGCCTGCTTGCCACCTTCCTTCACCCATATTCAGCTACACTGGCGAATACAAAGAGAGGGCTCTGTTTTCAAGACCTGTGAAGATGATGAACATTTCTATTCATTGTGTCAACAAGTGGAACCATGACTGCTCCCTGCCCAGGTGAGACAGCAGAGATAGCACTCTATGCTCTAACAGAGCCATGTATGTCATAGAGCAAGAATACCACATGATGACAGAATAACCTGAGAAATGTATAAACCTTTTGTAGTTAATTTCTCTTTTGAAACTTCCTAGAAGAAAGAAATCAACCAGGTCTTTTTTCTTCAAATACAAATAAACTGCATGACACCTTTAGTCCAGAAACACAATTATATACACTCTTAAATCACGTTTGTAACACCAGTGATTTCAAATGGGAACAACACATGGGATTAACCTGAACTTAAAATAATCCTTGTTGGAGCCAAGTTTTTATTGCTAAATATATATATACACACACATTTAGTTTAAGGCAATTATTAAAATAATGGTTGTTCTTTCCATGTTTCTAATATATATTGAAATTGGGGAGTATTTAAATCAAATTATTCTATATGAGCCTTAAATGTCCCATACATTTTTCTATCTTGAACATGTTTTCAAATGAATCCTAAGGTAGATATCTTATAAAGCTACTCAGAAAATATTATAAAAAAATTAAGTTATGCCAAAAGACACTTAAAAGTAACAGAGTTCTACAGACTCAGGTTGTGATAGCCTTGCCGTGCATGCACCATCAAAACCTCCAGCACCATCAAGGATCACTATGTATAAACTGTTACAATGAAAATCTTTGATATACACTTTCCACAGCTGATTTTAAACAGTGTACCAGCTACTTACATCTGCTCCCTAAAGTAATAGGAAATGCCTCAATAACATACAATTTCTCACTAAGTTAAGGGAAAAGAAAACTGCTTTAAAAAAACAGTGAAAATATGGATTATGATGTTTCAAACACAATGTACAGGAAAAAACAAAACAACCTTCATTGGGTATTCTCCTATGGTGTTCCCTTGCTTTCTCATTCATCTTCCTACCACCCCTCCCAAAAAAAGGAATTTCACTGCAGTGAAATTATACCAGAAATTTACTGTTCAGAGCATTCTCTGCTATTTGCTACTTGTCTCATTCAGACACACATGAGCTTCAGTAAAGACTGGAAGCAGAGCCAAAACATGGGAAACTGAAGTCTATTCATGCTCTGCTAATAAATCATGTATATGCTCAAAACAAATGAGCTTTTATGAATGTTCAGATCTTTCTTCACACATAGAAGCAGCACAAAAAAAGCCAGCCACAGTATGAAAAAGTGCACAATTTGGTATCCACTCATATTCAGACTTAGTGGAAAAGTCTTACTAACGGATTTAGGCTTCTTATACCTGAATGCACAATTTGAAAACTAGAGCCATGTCCATTTTCCTCTGGAGTCCAAATAAAACATCTAACAACTACTATAATGATAATAACATTTAATTTTATTTTGGTACAGAGTGTTTTTCTGAATGTAAATTTCCCACCATATATCTGGTTTACAGTGCAGCTAAGCCAGGTCTACTATTTAAAAGTTACATTCATCAAAAATCACCCTCAGAATTTTCCACAGAAAACTCCTCAAAAAAGAGGACACCAAAGTAACCAGAGAAAAAGACAAACCAACCAACCAGTCCTGGGTATTGAGGGGGATAAGAAGTTTTGCCTCTCACAGACCACAGATCTGTTGCCTGGTTGGTGACCCAGTGGAACTGGGCGGGAGTGGAATTGTAGATCCTTTTTCCCCCTTCAGGGAGCTATATCAGGTCAGAGTCAAGTTGAGGAAATGAAACCAGTAGCATCCAAGTATTAAGAGAAGTCACTGTTAGGTACCACACTTGATTCTTTTGGGTTATGCAGATTTCAGTAGCAGTAAATGAGCTAAATTACTCCACTGTTTTCCTTTTTTAATTTTTAACTGTATCAAAAATTCCAGGCAACTGAAGTGTCATACAATGCTTCATTTTCCCTTTGACTTATGACTCCACTGGAATCTATCAAGCTGGTAAACTGTTTTCTTCCTTTTTAAATGCCTCAACAATTTCTGATTACAAATAAACAGGAGAATTTGAAAGACAATCATTATGTAACTGTTCTTGTACTTTTGTATCATCCTGAAACAGGAAGAACACACTCCCTCCCAAAATCATGCTCTGAAAAAACTCCTAGCTTGCAGAAACCACATACATGCATTTCAGTAATAATGCCAAAGAAGTTTAATAATTCAGACAATCACTCGATAATCATAGAATGGCCTGGGCTGCTTGGGACCTTAAAGATCACTTAGTTCTAAGAAATGTGGCTCTAAAGAGTTGCCAGCTCTGGTCAGCTCCTTTGTCCCTAAGGACAGTTTCCCAGGGGATGTCATTCACCAGCTCCTTAAACAGCTGGAAGTTTGTTCTTTCAAAGTTCAGGGTGCTGACTTAGCTCCCTGCCAGGCCCACACTCCTTGAGATCATACACTGCACCAGGGAGTGGTTGCTACAGCCCAGGCTGCCTCCAGTCTAATGAACTCATCTGCATTACTGAGCACCAGCTCCAGTAATCCTTCTCCTCTGGTTGGTTCATCTGATACCTGGACCATGAATTATCCTCTACACATTCCAGGAGTCTCCCGGATTGCTTATAGCCAGTTGGATTGCTATTTAAAAATATAATTTCTTAACTCTTACAGTTTTGCCATTACTTATAAATAAGTATGTATAATAAAAAAAGGTCATGAATTTCAGAGGCTGGAGTATCAGTACTTCCATTTCACAAGTCATCCTTAGGCTCTAATAACCTCACAGAATGATTTATAGATTACCTGTTGAACCTCACACACGCAATACAAAACCTGCTGCAGTCAGCAGTGTGTTTCTTAAGGATCACACTGGGACATGACTGCTCCTTGGTCTGGCTGTTGACAGTCTGACAGCACCACACCAAGCTGTGAGTGCTGCCTCTTTGCCAGAGGTTGCCAGCCACAGGGCACACCCCTCCCCTTGGCCAAAACCATTTCTATCATCACTGATATCTTCTAAGCTAAGGCAAACAGATGGGATCATCTTAATTAGGCAAATTTGATAACAGCTATTAAAGGTAATAAGCCCACGGTGCTATTCTGAGTCTGTTTCCAGCATCCAGACTGAAGCATTCCATGGCAGAATAGCTGCTGTGAACTGCTGTGTTTGTGGGTTTGCCCTAATACAACCTGCTAATCCGAAATGGGAATGTTTTTACTACCCTTCATAGGTAGCCTGGCAAGATATCTGTTCACTAGCACCAAGTCTGGCTACAGACAGTGCCACTGCAAAAACAGTAATGGTACTAATTTAAAGCATTTTACTTTACCTTCATCATCAAATATTGTGAAGGAAGAAACTATGCATGAAATGTTATTCCATTGTGAATCCTGGAATCTAGTGCTTGCCTGAATTCAGTCTAAGGAGATCTACTCTACACAGAACCTCCTCAGAAGCTAAGTTAGTCTTAAGTAAAAAAAAAAAAGGTATAGAATTGTTAGGACTCATTCTATCATTTCCCAGGATTAGAACTATTAGCAACAACTGCCATCCACACCATTACTCACAGCTTCATGGTCATATTAGTTCTTGCTGCCTGACACTGATGACAGGCATGGTACACCCACTGTGTAAATGGCCAGACACATGACAGTGAAGAATCAGGGCTATGATGTAATCACGGGATAAAACTAGTCAAATGAGTTTCCATTTTGGAGTAGAGGGAGGAGAAAGAAGTGAGAAAGAAGGTAAAAAATTAAAAACCTGTGACCTGCTTGTTTTAATTCTTAATACTTTGTCTTTCTGCTTGGAGTTAACTTTGAAATATAAAATACTTTGCAGCAGAAAGATTGTGTATAGAAGAGATTATCACTATTTAAAATGTTTTAAGATGGATAAGCAGGAGCAGAAGAGAAAGGGATAACTCCTCACTTAGTTTTCCTGTTTATCTACTCTGAGCAATTAGAGCAAATTTTAATAATTTTCCATGTTGGCTGTTGATAACTTGGACAATAAGCAAGATGACATTTTGGCATGTCTGCTGAAGTAGAAGAACTGGCACAAGAACTCCAGCAACTCCAGGTGGTGATGTCTTCTTTTTCACTTACATGTATTAGATTAAATATTGTGCATTCACTTCTAAGAGCACTGAACAAATGAAAAACCACTTTGATTGCAGTTACCACAAGACAGCTTTCCTAGATTTTGTTCTGGGATTCTGAACAGGTTTCAGCAGCACAAAGGCTGCACCCACAAAACTCTCTGCATTGTAAATTAGGCTGGTAGCAATGTTTGTATGTGCACCTATCCACAATTGTTTCTATTGCCATTTTTGAGATGCAATATTCCCCTCTTTTTTTCTTTTCTTTTTTTTTTTTTTTAACTGGGCAGGGACTCATGACTGCAAGAATTTTGGAAGATCAGGCCACATTTTTAATTGCTTCAGACAAGCCTCAGTAGTCCCAGTGCCTACTACAGTACACACATATATGTGATGTTTTGCAAGTGCATAGGAACAGATAATAAATACAAGGGCACATTAAATATAACTGATGACTCCTTACTTGCTTTATGCCACAATTTTTAAGAAAGCTGTTTCTGAAATGTTCATATTATTTAATAGGGACTAGTTTGTAATCTTTTGACCTCTCAAAGTGGATCCTGTATCCATCATAGTTAATAATGACCTTATGGTTTTCCTAAACATGTTTTCTTGTAGGTTGATCTAAATTTGTAGGTATTTTCTTAGTCATACAAGAAAAAAAGTGTTTGAATCAGGGACATACTTTTTTTTTTTTCTTAGCTCTAGTCATTTGAGGTTTTAAAGCTTACAGATTTCACATGATTGTTGCTAAATATGCAGGAAGAATTAGAATAGTTTACTAGTGGCAGTGTAAAAAAATAGTTAAAATAATGCTGAGTGTCTAATACAATTTATTTCCAAAGTATGTATAAAAACCCAAATATGTGCAAATATAGGTTTTACTTGTTGAAAGCTGAGCATGTAGTCTTTCTGAATAGAGAACATTTTCCCAAGTCACACCTTTATGTTAATTCGGTATCATTATTACTATCTGTGCTGCAGAAGAGATGGGAATTTCAGTCACGAGCTTGCTAGAGCAAGGATTTCTCAACTTCTCTGCTCCTCTTTCTGCCAAAGACTGTCCACAGCAGCTCCTAGTTTTGAAGCTATGTGCCACTTATGAGTGGTATGCATGACAGTTTGGGAATCCCATCCCAGAGAGCATATGGGGAGATACCCAGCAATAATTTCTTCAAATGTTGACCTCCACAACCCTTTTGTCTGCTTATTACTAGTGAATATAGATACATGTGAGTAAAGCTGTAAAATATTCTTGCCTCATAATTATGTTGTTTGTCTGACTGTGCACGTGAAGTGCCAGAAGCACACGCAGCCATGCAGAGATGGAGAAATCTCTGTCCAGATCAATTCACAGTCCACGTGAAACACAAAAAAATAACAGTCTGGCCGGAATATTATTTGAAACCTTACAATGCCATGCTAAGACTGTCTCTAAATATTCTCTTCTAGACTCGGTGGAGCTAAAGGAAACCCTCAAAACCAACCCACCTCAGGCTGCTGTCTCCACTACAAGAGTTCGGGAAAACACTCACTAAATTACCACAAGAGAGGGAGGGCAAGTTAGCTAATGTTACTGTAAGTCAGAAGTGATCCTTTAGCTAGCTGAGAAAGCTCAACCAAATAGAAAAACCAAACAAGTACAAAAAGAAACCATTAATTTCTGGCTAGATCAGCTTCTTGAATTGGCTCACCACACAGTTGCTAGATCACCCAGGCTGGCAAGGAAGGGGGACACACATCTTTAGCACACCAATCTAGTAACTCTTTGTGGCCAAAACGCGGAGGTTTCCCACTCGCGGGTCCCGCGGTGAGCCCGAGCTCAGGCCGAGGGCAGGCAGTGCCGCGGC
>NW_008687719.1:0-234 GCF_000695815.1 Acanthisitta chloris | reverse complement strand
CCGGCTCCTGCCGCGACTAACTCTCGGCCGCAGCCCCGCGGCTCGCTGTGCAGCGATCCTCTGCTTTCCCACGAACAACGCAGGTACTCGCAAGCACGACAGCAGATGCTCTCAGGGGCAGACCGCTCCTCCTGCCTGTTCTTACAGCGATTCCACGAGCAGGCCCCAAACCATTTTAAGCCTTTGTCATTTTATATATAGCCGCGATTTCAAACGGCAGTGACAAACACCCGG
>NW_008687718.1:0-7319 GCF_000695815.1 Acanthisitta chloris | reverse complement strand
GTGCTCCAGCCACCCTGACCAGACCGAGAAGAGTAGAAGTGGAGACTGGGAGGATGAAACCCCTAAACCCTCTGTAGAAGAGGATCAGGTTCAAGACCATCTCAGGAACCTGAATGTGCATATGTCCATGGGTCCTGATGAGATTCATCCTCAGGTCCTTAGGGAACTGGCCAATGAAGTTGCTAAGCCACTATCTATTACTTTTGAAAACTCCTGGCAGTCAGGTGACATCCCTGATGACTGGAAAAAGGGAAACATAACCCTATTTTCAAAAAAGGGAAAGTAGAAGAACCAGGGAACTCTTCAGTCAGTTTCACCTCTGCGTCTGGCAAGGTCATGGAGAGGATTCTCGTGGAAGCTATGCTTAGGCACATGAAAATCAAAGAGGTGATCTGTAATAACCAACACAGCTTTATCAGGAGCAAGTCATGCCTGACAAATTTGGTGGCCTTCTATGATGGGACCACTGAATTTGTGGATGGGGCAGAGCAATTGATTCATCTATCTGAACTTATGCAGGGCATTTGACACTGTCCTGCACAACTGGAGAGACATGGATTTGATGGGTGGACCACTTCGTGGATAAAGAACTGTCCAGATGGTCGCATGCAGAGGTCAGTGATTCGTTGTCCATGTGGAGGGCAGTGATGAGTGTAGTCCCTCAGAGGCCAGTACTGGGGCTGGTACTGTTCCACATCTTTGTCAGTGACATGGACTGTGGAATTCAGTGCACCATCTGCAAGTTTGCTAATGACACCAAGCTGTGTGGGGCAGTTGACATGCTGGAGGGAAGAGATGCCATCCAGAGGGACCTTGACAGGCTTGAGAGGTGGGCCAATGAAAACCCCGTGAAGTTTAGCAAAATGAAGTGCAAGGTCCTACATCTGGGCCATGGCAATCCCAGGCACACCTAACAGGTTGGGTAGGGAAGTTATAATCAATCAAGTTAGTATAATCAATTCTCCTTGCCAGTGAATTTAGGTATTTTAAGATCCACATTGTGTCTTTAATCCCCATTAATTTCTTTCTATAAACTTTGTAATTATGTATGACTAAACTGATCTCCTTCTGTGGTATGGGCTGGAACTAGATGGTCTTTAAGGTTTCTTCCAATCCATACTATTCTATGGTTCTGTGATGTTCCTATGACTGACTAATCTGATGTTCATCTATGACCAGGTGGCCCACTTAGTAGACAAGGGAAAGACTGTTGATATTGTGTAGCTGGAATTTAGTGAAGCCTATCACAGCATTTCCCACAGCATTCTCCTGGAGAAACTGGCTGCTCACAGCTTGGACAGGTGCAGTTTGCTGGGTGGATGGCTGGGTGGTGAATGGAGCTGGTGGCCAGTCCACTAGGAGTGTTTCTCAGGGCTCAGTACTGGAACAAGCCTGGTCTTTATCAATGTCCTGGACAAGGGGATCCAAACCATCCTCAGTCAGACTCCTCACAGACAACAGCTACTGGGGTAAGAGTGATGAATTGTTAGAGGGTAGGAAGGTTCTTCCATGGGGTATGGACAGGCTGTATCAGTGGCTAAGGCTAATGGTATGAAGTTCAAGAAAGCCAAGTGCCAGGGCTGGCCCTTAGGTCACAACAACCTAGGAAACTCCTAGGAAGCACTACAGGTTTGTTGAAGAGTGGCTGGAAAGAAGCCCAGCAGAAAATAACCTGGAGAGCTGGTCAACAGCCAGCTGAACATGAGCCAGCAGTGTGCCCAGTGACCAAGAAGGCCAATGGCATCCTGATCTGTATCACAAGCTCTGTGGCCAGCAGGACCAGGGAAGTGATTTTTATTTTTGTACCCTGCACTGGTGAGGCTGGACCTTGAATCCTGTATTGAGTTTTGGGGCTTTCACTAAAGCAAAGACAATAAGTTGCTGGAGCATGTCCAGAGAAGGGCAATGAAGCTGGTGAAGTGTCTGGAGAACAAGTCCTATGAGAAGCAGCTAAGGAAGTTGGGGTTATTTAGCCTAGAGAAAAAGGAGGCCCACGGAAGGCCTACTTGCTCTCTACAACTCCCTGGAAGGAGTTGAGGGATGAGGGTTTGCCCCTTCAGCCAGGTAACAACAGAAGAAGAGAAAATGGCCTCAGGTTGCACCAGTCGAGGTTTAGACTGGATATTAGGAAAAATTTCTTCATTGAAATGACTGTCAAGCACCGGAACAGGCTGCCCAGGGAAGTGGTTGAGTTACTGTCCGTGAAGGCATTTAAAAAACATGTAGATGTAGGACTTAGGGGGCAGAGTCTCATGGTGGTGGTGGCAGTGTTAGGTTTACAGTTGGACTCAATGAACTTGGAGGGTTCCAGAATAAGCAACTTTGTAGAGACTGGGAAGTAGACTTTAGATGAGAACTACCTTGATTAACACTGGAGCATATATTTTTTAAAGATTTTTCAAACTAAAATGAAATGTACTTTCTTTCTTCTTTCTTGGAAAAGATCCTTGTATGACAGACACCATCTCTATATTTTTTCTTTTGACAAGAAGAACAATGAAGAGAAAAATTAATGTCCAGCTCTAAAACACCTTGAAGACTCTAGAGTAATTGCTTTGGTTTATTTTAAGGTGTACGGTTTTTTACATATATTTTGATAAAAAAATCTAAGTGAAGTTAGAGACCGAATTTTGAATTTGGAAATTTTTTAAAGTGATATTAAATTTATAGTCTGCCTGAAAAAGATAGAGATATATAGCCAAGAATCCTGTGGTGCCATGGTGGACATAAGATTGGTGGAGGATTAGAATTTGCAATTCCTGTCTACTATTGGTAGGAGACACAGCAAAGTAAAATATCCTAGTGGTCTTCTGAAAAGCTAAGGAAACAGGTTTGCATGGCTTATGATCATTAAAAACCCACAGGTGTTCCTCACAAGGAATAGCAAGATTAGCTTTGGAAAAAATCTAATTTATGTAGTTGCAATCTGTTCACATAAATTAGTCCTGCACTCTCATGTTTTACATTTTTTGGTTGTTATTGTTTTTATTATTTTGTGGGTTGAATTAAAAAAAAATTTTTTTTCTGCACTCATGAATGTTTAAATAGTCACCATTCAATTCTCCATAGAGAGTATCTCATGGATTAATAATTTTCGGAAACCTTTCCAACTAAACCTATTATAGAAATCTAATATATTTCTTTTTATGTGAGAAATGAATGAGATATCAGTCAACCAGAAGGAAAGACAACAAGTGAGGTCATTCAATTAGGCCATAATTTTATTAACTCATCTGGGAATTCCACATCAATAAATCATACAACCCAATCAGTTATTTCTCTCTTTATAATTTCATTTGGTGAGAGCTGCTCTCATCTGTTATCAGCACCCCACTGACATCCTACTCTTACAAAAGTTAAAGACAGAGACAAAATTATTCCTTCCTTTACTGTGTCTTTGTTTCTGATTTCATTCCTTCTTTTCATAAAGAAATTTTTTAACCCAAACCCATTAGGAAAATAAATCCTGTCAGAGTAATTTACAGGGTCTGCCCACAGTTCAGTGTCTGAAGAGAATACTTATCATTGGCTAATAACAGAACCCCATCCAGTCTTTCCAAACTATCAGAGAGAAAAGAGTTCCTCCTAACCTCCAAAAATTCTGCTGGCTGGGTCCTGCTCTGATGCTAGTAATTAACAAGCAAGGCTCAATCTCCTGGCTCAGAGTTTGTATTTCCTTATCTAAGGTCTTCAAAGATATGTAATGAACTTGAATCCTGCCAGCTAACCTCTTTATCTGTTATTCTGTCTGTCTCATCTGTCATTCTTCTCAATATGGAGGGAGTCAGAAAGGAGCTTGAAAGGATGGAGCAAGGCTTGTCTTGTCAGTGGAATTTTTGTAAATATGCTAAATTTGATCATGCTTCATGGAATGACAATGGATTTGCAAATAAACCAGCAAGTTAATCTTCCTGGAATCACAGATATGTATTTTATATCATGAACCCTCAAGAGCAATACAAATAGGAGATGTGGTTCTTAACTTCTTTTTGTGTCCAGTGGGAAAAGGCTACATTTAGCACCTTTCTTTCCATTAAACAACTAGTAATGTAATGTCCTTTTAAAACTGTATTTTGAAAAGAAGATGTTATGATTCAATTAGTGAGAGGTACCTCTGCCCATATGAAGGTGAAAATGAGACCATATGTCAAAGTCAGGAATATGTTAATATCATAATATGGGTCTTATTTAGCAAAAAAATGTGAGATAAAGAGATGGAAAGATGTAGAAAAGAGCAGGGTGAAGGAGAGAGTGAGAGAGAGACAGAGACAGACAGAGGTAATCACTACCTGTGGATCCAGTGGTATCTCATTGGTGCTTCTTCACCCTGGGCTTCAGCATGGTGAATCTCCTGAGTCAACCTGGTGGTGGAGGTCCTGAATCATGCTTCTGATGCTGGGGGTCTCAGGTTGTTCATCTGGGGCACCACCTTCCTATAGTTCAAATTCCAGGTATCTGTGGAGTCATATTCCTAAAGTACACATGAAGTGACAATGGGGGTGCCTTCATTTGCATGCTCCCTCAGGGTGGGGTTTCAGTGGCCACAGATACCACCTGTTTGATAACTTGGAGTGATCTTTGCTTGACTGGTGATATGTGTCCACAGCAATAATTTTTGTCCAGATGCATTAATCAGGATATGCTAACGAGATCTCACCTCCGCCAGGCCTGGAATTAGCCCAAACTCATTTCTTTTGTGCTTATCTCAAGCTGCCACCATGGTGGCTAGCACACCTTATCTATTTTTTGTATGTGCAAATTAATGAATCAGTGTTATCAGCCTAAAGAAAAATCTCCTAAGTGCTATTGCAATTCAGATGTAAGGTAGAAATATATTTGATCAACACATGCAAAGCGAATGGATGGAGTCAGAGTCAGGAACATCTTTAGGTTTAACCAGCAGTTATGAGGAATTTTTCTATATCATAGTTCAAGGGATGATATCAAAATCCTTCCTTTCTGAAACAGAGGTATCTGTTTCTGTTCATTTCACTCTCACTAAACTACTCATATCCTATGTATATTGTACAAGAGTTGAAGAAGAGACAATCAAGTAGCTATTCAGACACAAACCCATGATGATGTAAGATCATCAGGGCATTGGTTCAGACTGGATTGAAGATCTTACTGCCAGAGGTCCCCAAAAGAGCATTCATCATTTCTATAAGAATGTAAATGAAAAATAGTGATGCAAGGATAGGAGAGCTGCTTACTAAGCTAATATGTTCAATTACCCAGGCTGCTGGCATCATATGTACTTTGAGTACACATTTTTTATTACATAATATGCCTAGTTTCTCAATAAAATTAGGATGCACATTCCTAGTACTTGTCTGTATTTACCCATGTCTTATGATAGTTTAAATATATTGCTTAATTTCTGTCATACGTGATGAAGAGAGGCAAAGTTTAAAAATATAATATTTCTACACGCTTCACAAAACAACACGAATTCGAACCTATTAGCACCTGAAGTACAATTATAGGCTGAAGTACGATTACATTTTATTAGTGAAGACCACTAATGGTGAAAAATATGCTGATGCAGGCTGTCCTCTAGCAGCCTTTGGAGGTCGATGAGGTGCAGAGACTCACCTGAAGCACATGGAGGAGACCCATGCCAGAGCAGGTGGATGCTCAGAAGGAAGCTGTAAACCCATGGAAAGCCTATGCTGGGGTTAGGTTCCCGTCTGGGACCTGCACGACCATAGAGAGGGGAGACCCATGCCAGAGTAGGTTTCCTGGTAGGACTTCAGATCCTATGGGGGGCCTGCAGTGGAGCAGGCTGTTCCTGAGGGACTTTACCCTGTGGAAGGTGACCCACAATGGAACAGTTTGTGGAGAAATGTAGCCCATGGGTAGGACGCACACTGGAGAAGTTAATGGAGAGCTATCTCCCTTGGGAGGAATGCCATGCTGGAGCAGGAGAACTCTTCTCCCTGAGCAGTGACAGAAACAATGTGTGATGAACCAACCATAATACCTACTCCCCATCTCTCTGCACTGCTGGAGGGGAGGAGGTAGAGTTGGGAAGGAGACAGGTAAGCAGGAACTTGGCTGTTTGATTTCTCATTATCCTGGTCTGATCTTGTTAGCAACAAAATCACCTAATTTCCCCAAGTGGAGTCTGTTTTCCCCATGATCGCATTTGATGAGTGATCTCTCTCTATCTTTGTCTCAACTCATGAACCTTCCATTATATTTTCTTTTCCCTGTCCATTTGTGGAGAGGTGTGATAAAGCAGCTTTAGTGGGTACCCAGCGTCCAGCCAGAGTAAACCTGCCACAATTAGATGTAAAAGGATCCACAAAACAACTCATGACCATTGTTCATGAAACATTTTGATAGCAAATAACAATAAAAAGTAATAATTACTCTCTTGTACGTTTCTTTCTTTCTACTTTGTAGACCTGATTTGGTAAGAGTCTTCTATCAGGTGTAAATATTGTGTTGTCATGTTTCTGAAGCAGGCCTATAGTTCCTAAGTAATCAGTGACACTATTGCTTGTTGTTTATATTAAAATACTGATGCCTTGTAAAAATGCAGTTATTTAACAAGATCTCTTTTTGCCAATTGCATATATATGATTGTCATGTCTCTTGATTCTGTAGAGCTTGAGGTTGGTAACAACAAGATTGAGTATCTGTGAATCAAAATCTGAAGAAAGATCAACAAGGCTGACATCTTGGTGAGAGATGTTATAGACCACCCAATCAGGACGATGAGGGTGATGACTTATTCTACAGGCAACTGACAGATGTCTCAAAATCACCAGCCCTTGTTCTTGTGGGTGTCTTTAACCTGCTGGATGTCTGCTGGAAATTCAACACAGCAGAGAAAAGGCAGTCTAAGAGATTCCTTGAGCGCATAGAGGATAATTTCCTACTTCAGCTGGTAGCTGAGCCTACTAGGTGTGGGGACCTGCTGGAAAACAGAAGGGCTGGTGAGAGATGTGGTGGTTGAAGGCCGTTTGGGGCACAGTGACCATGAAACTATACTCAGGGATGCAAGAAGGGCCATCAATAAAACTACCCTGGACTTCTGAAGAGCAGACTTTGGCCTACTCAAAAGTCTGCTTCAAAGTGTACCCTGGGAAACAACCTTTGGAAAAAAAGGGGTCCAGGAGGGATGGACATACTTCAGGAAGCGCAGGAACGGACTGTCCTGATGTGCCGAAAGGGAAGCCAGCAGGGAAGGCAACTGGCCTGGCTGAACAGGAAATTATGAAAAAAAAAGGGTTTACCAACTCTGGAACAAAAGGTCTGGCTACTCAAGAAGAGTTTGGGAATACAGTCAGGGCATGTAGGAAGAAAATTAG
>NW_008687717.1:0-12516 GCF_000695815.1 Acanthisitta chloris | reverse complement strand
CGCCCTGGGAATGCGACACGCGGGTGTGGCATGCGGCCCGACCCGAGCGTTGCGGCCGCGGGTGGTTGATCGCTCTCTCTCCCAGGTTGTGTTATCGCTGGATTATTGTGTGGTTGCGTGTGTCAGCACTCCTTCACCTGTATGTGTGCTGGTCTGTTTTACAGACAGTAACAGTGACTGTGGGGAATAAGGATGTGTTGCTGGACGCGAGTTTGTGCGTGTCATGGTTTGAGTAGCGTTTTGTGCGTTTAGAAGCGCTGGCAAGACAAGAAACCTCTGTTTACAGGGACAGGAAGGAATGGGCAGATATTGAACCTGTCCCTCAAAGTGATGGGCCAAACCCTGTTGTTCAGATCATCTACAGTGAAAAATGTAAGTTTCAAATATGTTCTGCACTGAAGACTTTTGCCCTTAGCATTGCTGAAGTAAGACTTAATGTTTTGGGTAATATTTTCTAGCGTGGTACTATGAATAAATTGAACTAGTCATGTTAGGGTGGCTGTGTGTGATGTTTTCACCAAGCATCTCTGAAGCTGAATCTTAATAGCCAAGTTAATAGCCAGGGCTCTACTTTAAAATCCTGTGGCTTAAGTGGTAGTACAGCAGACAGTGTAGTTCACATCATAAGGCATTTTCAGCCCAAAAGTGGGAGTGATGCATGAAGCTCCTGCATCTGAGGAAACAGTGTGAGTGAGCAGCACAGAATTTTTCTGGTTTTTTGCGGTATTGTTCAGGTGGTGTATTTATAGTATCCTTCTGCATCTTCTTGCTGTGATAGCATTAAGCAGAGTTTTCAGTCAAAAGTGCCATCAGAGCAATATATAGCTATCATTTCATACAGGTGTATTTAAAGTACACTAAATATGAAGTAACTTGACAGGATTAGTAACCTCATCCCCTAATCAGGACATTGTTTCATAGCCTTGGATATGGTGCTGTTATCTGTTTAGTTCGAGATGTCTACGATTACTTCCGAGCTGTCCTGCAACGCAATGAGAGAAGTGAAAGAGCTTTCCAGCTAACAGCAGATGCCATTGAGTTAAATGCTGCAAACTACACAGTATGGTATGTAATAATTTTGGGATTTTCTCTGTGGTCATCTGATTACCTACCTCATATGTCTTTAATATTTTGTTACTCTAATCAATATGTGACTAGTTGAGTTTACACAGAGGAGTAGTGTAGATTTCCAGCAAGCTTTTGAAGAAAGCCTTTGTTCAGTATTTTCCATGTCTCCTTTTGATTCAGTGGTTTTCATTCATTTGGCCTTGAGGATATTATCAATCAAGTCAGGGTTAGCCACAGAAAGAACGTGGCTCATTAAAATTAGACCTCTTGTCCTCAGTTGACTTCAAGAAGAGCTGTAAAAATGTGTAGCAGATAATTGTGTAGTTAGTAAGCAGTGCATTTGCGAAGATCTGTCAGGTTATTGTGCAGTTAGGTGATGAATAAACAGTGAATTTCTGATATTCAGAGTAGGGCCTTTAAACTCATGAATGCTAACAATACCTCTCATATGTCTTTATTCCACTAACTTGCATAAAGTCAGAAAGTTTACGTTATTTTTAGCACAGAAGTCATAGTTTTTGTGATGATAAATCTAGTGTGTATCAATCCAGGTTGATTTCAAACAGGATTGCTATGGTCTTATAATGTTGTAACCAGACATATTCCAGTTCTCCACTGTTTGATAATTGAATGCCCTTTAACAGAACTGGATATGTTGTTTAGGTTTTTTCACTTTTTTTAACTCAATATCCATTAGAAAAACTGTGAACAAAGGTGGTTAAGTGTTCTTTATGAATTTCAGGAAAGTCCTGTTTCAGTGTTCAAATGCTTGACTTTTATATAGGCATTTCCGGAGAGTGCTTCTGCAGTCTTTGGGAAAGGATCTTTACGAGGAACTCAAGTATATTACAGCTATCATCGAAGATCAGCCAAAGAACTACCAAGTCTGGTAATATCTTCTCAGTTCTTAACGTTTTTGCAGATGATTTTTGTCTGTAAATTGTATACAGTAAGTTGTGAACTTCGATCCTAGAAGTTGTTAAGAGTTGCACTCTGCAACTGCTGCAGCAGAAGCAATGGAGGAGTTAAACAGAGTTGCGTCATGTCAAAGTTCTGTTCAGCTGTTTGTTCTCAACATGATTATGACATGCCAAAAAGGTCTTGTTTTCTTCTAATTTCAATTTTTAACCGTCAAAATAAGCGATAGATAAAAAAAGTTGTCAAAAGGCAAACAAACAGACAAATAGAAATTAGTATTTTTTCTTTTACTGTGTCTTGGAGTTTGCTTGCCTGTTGGGTTTTTTCCAGGGGAATGAGAATAGGCAAAACAGCACTGTTGTTATTGCTAGAGAAATTACATAGTACCAGAAAATTTTATTCTGCTGGAGACTTTGGCCATGAGTGTTAAAAATGAAAATATGTTACTTTGGGTGAACATTGCTTCACTAAAATGGGGTGATTGGCCAATGTATATGTGTAGCTAGAATTTGTTACAAGTATGTATTATACATTTCTCAGAGCCAAGTGAAATGTTTTGATATGCTTAATCTGAAATACTTTACTAGTGGGGTTTTCCATAAGTAGTGCAGTTGCTATATGATGCTTTAATACTGAGCACAAGTTCACAAAAGAATTTTGGACTTTGTCCCTGTTGTCATTAGGCATCACAGACGGATGTTGGTGGAGTGGCTGCAGGATCCGTCCCAGGAGCTTGAGTTCATAGCTGACATTCTTAACCAAGATGCCAAAAATTACCACGCATGGCAACACAGACAATGGGTTATTCAGGTATTGTACCCATAGAATTCTCAATTCATTAAATAACCTGCTCGGGTTGTAGAGTTTCGCTTCTTAAATACAATCTGAGTTGCATTTGGCACTTCGTTTCTAAAGGTTGAAGAAGGAAAAATAGCTGCACTTTAATGCGTGGTGGAGGTTAGCTATAAACTTGCCTTTTAGGAAGTGAGTTCAAAAAGGTGCATTGTTGGCTGCTTACTGTTATGTGAGAGAATTTGATGATCTAATACCATCATTTGCCACTGAATGTTCCTAGCAGCATGTTCCTAGTGCACTCTTACTTGTTTTTATTTAAACCTTGGGTTGATTTCTTTAAAAAGTCTCGGTATCTGATGTTCAGACAGCATAGGAGCAAGGAGAGTGTGTTTTAAAAAGTAAGAACTTTTGATTGTGGTATTCTGTTTTCCTTTCCACAGGAGTTCAAGTTATGGGACAGTGAACTGGAATATGTAGACCAGCTTTTGAAGGAAGACGTGAGAAACAATTCTGTTTGGAACCAGCGACACTTTGTCATTGTCAACACCACTGGCTATGAGAATCCAGCAATCCTAGACAGAGAAGTCCGGTTAGAAATGCTATTCAGGCTCACTTTGAGCATTCTCCTTTATGTGAAAGCAAGGAAATACTCTGACAGTCCCTGTTGGCTTGTGTTTCCTGCTTTTCATGCACTTCTTAGGCTCACGGTCATGAATAGCAGATCAGGTCTTACACTGAAGCAAGCTTTGCTTAACATGGGCAAGCTGCTCTCATAAATCTGTTTTCCTGACCTCCTGTTTATTATGCAAACAAAACTTTTGACTTTCTATGGTCAACTAGCAGTAGTGGAACAACCTGCAGAAAATCTATGACACTGGAACCACTTAAGTTGTGCTATTCAGTAGTATTAGGTGCTGGATTCACCATCCCTGAAGTTTTCAGATTAGACTGGATGTGACACTTACTGCCATGGACTAATAACAACGATAGGTTTGGACTCGATCTTTGATGTCTCTTCCAACCCAGTTGACTTTATGATCTATGATCCTGCCCCTAGAAGGCTTGAAAGGAGAGGCAGTCTCAGTGTTTGTAGTGGGTTGACCCTGGCTAGATGCCAGGCACCCACCGGAGTCACTCTGACACCCCTCTGCAAAATAGGCAGGGGAAAGAAAATACAACGAAAGGTTCGTGAGTTGAGGTAAGGACAGGGAGAGATCACTTGCCAAATACTGTCACAGGCAAAACAGACTCAACTTGGGGAAATTAAGTGTTTTTATTACTAACAAGATCAGGGCAGAATAATGAGAAAGTAAGACAGACCTTAAAAACATGTTCCATCACCCCTCCCTCCTTCCCAACTCTACCTCCTCCCACTTAATGGTGCAGGGAGGAAAGGAGTGGGGGCTACAGTCGGTTCATCACACATTGTTTCTGCTGCTTCTCTCAAGGAGAGGAGTCCTTTTTCTGCTCCATCATTGGGTCCCTCCCATGGGAGACATCTCTTCATGAGCTTCTCCAATATGAGTCCTTCCTACGGGCTACAGTTCTCCACTAACTGCTGCAGTGTGGGTCACTCTCCACAGGGTGCAGTCTAGTCCCTCAGGGACAGCACCAGCACAGGTCCCTCACAGGATCACGAATCCTAACAAGAGCTCTGCTCCAGCCTTGGTCTCCTCTCTCCACGAATCCGCAGGTCCCTGCCAGGAGCCTGCTCCAACCATGGGCTTCCCATGGTGTCACAGCCTCCTTTTGGGCATCCACCTGCTCCAGCATGGGTCTCCTCCATAGGGTGCGGGTGGATCTCTGCACCCTGTTAACCTTCATGTGCTGCAGGGGCACAACTGCTTCACTGTGGTCTTCACCGTGTACTGCAGGGGATCCTCAGCTTCCAGTACCTGGAGTATCTAATCCCCCTCCTTCTCTGCAGACTTTCATGTCTGCATAGTTGTTCCTCTCACATATTCTCGCTCCTCTCTTCTCTGGCCACAATTACTTCTGCACAGTAACTTTTTTTCCTTCTTAAATATAGTATCACAGAGGCTTTATTACCATCACTGATTGGCTCAGCCTTTCCACAGTGGTGGGTCCATCCTGGAGCTGCTGGCATTGGCTCGGCCAGACATGGGAGAAATTTCTAGCAGCTTCTCACAGAAGCGACTCCTATAGTCCCCCCACTGCCAAAACCTGGCCGTGCAAAACCACTACAATGTTGTACTAAATTGCTAATGTAGTAGTACACTAGCCACAGTGATTTAAAGGTAATGTGTTGTAGGAAGAGGAGGTGCATTTTTTGAGGAATTTGATGCAGCTGGAAAAAGAAAGGAGCTTTCAGGGGTATGTGGTCAGCACAAAGAGAACTACCTCAGTGAGCTGGCTAGTTTTGAGGAAAATGAGCTTTGTGTTCACTGTTTCTAAGTGGTATGTTTGTAAGTGAAGACCAACTGGGCTTCTAGACATTTATTTTACGACTCATACTGGTAAGAGAGGGCACAGACTCAAGCTCTGCCAGGAGTGGTTTAGGTTGGATATTAGGAAGAGAATTTTTACAGAGAGAGTAGTCAGGCATTGGAATGGGCTGCCTAGGGAGGTGGTGGATTCATCATCTCTGGAGGTTTTCAAGATGAGACTGTTAGTGCCATGGTAGGTTTGGACTCGATGGTCTTTGAGGTCTCTTCCAACCCTGTTGATTCTATGATTCTAAGAGAAGGTGCTTTTTGTGGTTTTCATGTCTGACTGCTGGTCAGGGTTGATGGCTATGAAAAGATACTTGTCTAAAGTGAAGAAGCAATGCAAAACAAGTCCTACAATTATTTTGAGGTTTTCTTCAGAAGAAAAACTGAATCTCTTAATAGGTCCATTGGTACATTGTTCATAGAGGGTCCCAGCTGTCACCACCTTTCATGGTTGTCTTTGCAACCTGCTCTAAGTTGTACTTCTCTTGCACTCTATAACTGTCTTTCCAACTTCTCTCCAAAGGTTAGATTAGACATCCTCCCTTGATCTGTTCAAGATAATTGGATACCATCCTAAGAATTGGGCTAAGTTTAAGACTTCCCCGATGTCATTCTAGAACTGTAGTTGGGCTGTTTGTTGCATAATAAACTCGGTCTTTGTCATAGTGACTGCAGAATGTTGGAAAAAGAGTGAGGATTTTATTTATTATTTTTTTTTTGGTACTCATGCTGTAACTTTATCAGTATCTGCTGTCTCTGAAAATCATTGGAATGCCTGGTTATTCTGGGAAAGGGCGGAAGATAGTCTTGAAATGTGGCTTTGTGACTGTATGGCAGGTGCCTTTTGTTACTTTGATTTTAGAGCAGTTGCCTACCTGATGCCTTAAAAGAACTGCTGCAGAAGGCCATGTGAGCTGAAAGCTCAAGCTCTGCCATTCTGTGGGTTTGCTTGAGTGCGGCCTCATGAAGAAAGTTCTGCAAACAGGTACAGAACGTACCACTTGCAGTCATATTAGCATAGCTCACCCTGGTCTTCAGTTACTCCAACTGTTGTCAACCCCGTGCTACTTCTGAGCATCCAGGCAGAACCTATTCCTTTAGCATACTCACAGACTATATTGTGTTGTTTCTCCATGTTACTGCTCATAATTTTGAGAACTGGTTCATTGTTGTAGAAAGTCCAACAAATTTTGAAACCATTTTCACAGTGTCTGCCTCTCTGGGACTTCTGGTGATTACCTTGTGAACCATTTTTGATCTATGACCCAGCTGAGATGATCTATCTGCATAAAGACTCTGAAGTACAGAGGCATGTCTCTGGGAGCTTCTGAGCACATCCATGTAATTTTTAACTGCATTGCTATTGGCTGCATTCATGACCTGTTATCTTTTTCTTGCAGGTACACTCTTGAGATGATCACAGCAGTGCCACATAATGAGAGTGCTTGGAACTACTTAAAAGGGTGAGGTGTCCTTCTCTGTGAGGCAAAGAGAATGTCTGTAGAAGGTGTCCTATGCCTAGTTCTTAGTTGAAAAGAACTTGTTTCTGTTCATTCTAGTGTAGTGTGCTTAAGCCGGCAGGCAAAATATGCCACAAGGTGTTACTACATTAACCTAATTTCTTGGTAACTCTGCTAAGCTTCTGTCCCTGTAGTTCTTGTGGTAGGACTACAAGTACTTCTCATTCTTTTAAAAGCTAGACCTGTAATGTTACTGGGTTTGTGAGTGTAGAGTAGGAATTAACATGCTTTCAGTCTTAAAATGTGTTCAGTTGAGCATAAACTATACTAGCTTACTACAACATTAGGCTGTATTAGTGCTTCATGCTGCTTACTTTCTGCCTTACTTGTATTTACACCGTTATTTCAAAACTAATCCTTCAAGTAAAGGAGTCAAAACAAAATGCAGTTATTCACACCAGATTTCCCATCATTATGTGTCAAGCCTGATAACCTCTGTTCTAGGATTCTACAGGATCGTGGTCTTTCTAAGTTTCCAAATCTGTTAGAGGACCTACTGAATTTACAGCCCAGTCACAGTTCGCCCTATCTGATTGCCTTTCTTGTGGATATATATGAAGATATGCTTGAAAACCAGTGTGATAACAAGGAAGAAATGCTTAACAAGGCATTGGAGGTATGTTTTGAGAGCTTGCTTGGGATGCCATCTATTGCTCTCTGGTTTTATCACCTGACAAAATGGGATTGATTTTCATAAATAGAACAGGTTACCTGTTAATCACAAGAGGTCTATGAAGAGTTGAACACGAAAGCCAGGTAATCACAATGGTCTCATGAATTTAAATATAAATCATATCATGCTAGTTATAAAATCATTGTAACTTTTCTTCCAGTGGTAGTAAGGGAAGGTTTCTAATACTGCCTGCAGAAGAAACAAGATGTTTGAACAGTCCAGTGTTAATTGTGTAGCACAAACTCACTCTCTTTGTAGGTTAATGAGTTTTTCTCAGAATATCTGTATCTAAACAATTTGAAAATGTCCAACATCAAACTGGTAACAACTCCAAACAATCTTGAGCTCATTTTGCTCTTCTTAGCTCTTTCTAAGAAAGCTGGCAGAATTCACTTATGGCCAGCAGGCACTGGAGGACATCAGTAGGAAATGTCAGGCACCATTTCCTAGAGAGAATAAATTACTTCGAGCAATGTTGTGTATCTTCCAGTGTTTCCTATTTGAGTGCAGTGTAGTTTTTACAAGAACACTTCTCATTCACTGTGGGACAGACTGGAACTCAGTGTAATTAGAGCTGCAGTTTTGCCTGGAATCTTTGTGTTTCAAGATTATTCTTTCTGATTAAGTTTTTTCTAGTTTTCCTTTGTTGTGTTCCAGGATCAGATTATAAATAAGTGCAGTAGTACCTCATAGATTCATGTCCCTGAATTTTACTTCTTCCTCTGTTTAGGCATCACAAAGCACCTAATTTCTCGGCTCTATTAAACTGAGTAAGGCAATGTGATCTGCATAATAAAAGCGAATTTACTGGAACGTTTGTAGGCAGTGTTCATGTTGTGTAAAATTTGCACAGCATATCCTGTGAGTAGGGTTGACTTGCTGTGCCTCACTGCTGTGCCTCAGTGCTTACCCAGACCAAATACCCAACACGCAGAAGCATCTGTATAGCACCAACTCTTAACATATCATGAGAGAAGGTTACTGATTTGCATAGAGAATCCTTTTGGGACAGTCTGCTGAGAAAAGCCACAAACTAAATATCTCCTGTCAATCCACCAGGAGTACTGAAGATTCAAGAGCAAGATTCTTTGGAATGAAGTGGTTTACAACCTGCTGGATAACTAAAAGAGAGTCAAGGTTCTGAGGAAATATACCATGGTGTACTACAGGCTGAATAGGCTGGGGTGGCTGAGCAGGGAAAGGATGCTTCCTAACAGGGAAACTGTTGCAACTGAAATGAGACTGGAGAGATTTCTGTGCTGTGATAGACTGATTGACTACCAATTGGAGTTCTTATCAGTTTGATGTCATCGAACAATTGCAAATCCAGTGAATACAGCAAATGTTGCTAAGAAAGGTGTTTCTGATACTGTCTGAAGCATATATTGTATGCATTTCATAAAGATAATTAAGGATTCTGTAAGCTTTTGATATAACCCTCCAATCTCATTTTTTTTCCATAGTTGTGTGAAATTCTGGCTAAAGAAAAAGACACCATCCGAAAGGAATACTGGAGATACATTGGAAGGTCCCTTAAGAGCAAGCATAGTTCAGACACTGAAGAGAGCACTACACTGACAGATAAACAGCAGTAACCAAACATGGAAGAAAACAGTGTTACACTCTCAAACTGTTCTAATGCAGTACTAATAGGGCCATCAACTAGTTTAAAATCCAATGTAGTACTATACTTACTGTTTCAGCGGTGCTCAGTTAATGGTTAGACTTGATTTTAGGGGTGTTTTCCAACATAAATTACTATGTGATTATGTGAAGCAGTAAAACAATTTCTCATGTTCTAGCTTACCCAGTCAGGGATCGTAACACTGTGTCATCAGATGCTGCAGCAGTGCTTGCAGGTAACTTTGTTGTAGTTGACATAGGAAAGCCTTGTTAGTGCGAGGAGGCACTGAAATTGTTGAAGTTATGTGGCAGCTGCAGTGCAACGCTCTCTGCACATGACTTGGTGTCAGCTTCATATTGTATGCAGCTGACACCAAGTGTCGTTTTATAATGATAACAGACTTCAAAGCATTCAAAAATTGTTTTAAAGCATTTGTCTGAATGTTTTTAGTGTGTTTCTTTTGGTGCTTAGATGGTTATAGTTTGTTCTCAGGTGGTAATAAAGATGATTCACTTGCATTGAGGGGTCTTTTGCACTGGGAGTGTTCATAGTCCGGAAATTTTGAGTAGACTTGATGTATTCAGTGCAGCCTGTAATTCTTACCTGTGCAGTCAGGAGGATCCTAAATCTGCTCAGGTTTTCCATAGGAATTCAATTCAGACAGCTGAAAATCTGAGAATTTTATCTACCCTGTTTTCAGTAAATGGCTGTTGTAAACTGTGTTCTTATAGAGTCCTTGTCTCATACGCAGTATTTCATTGGAAGTGATCCTAAAGGAAACAAAAATGCTTTCATTTATTCCATAATATGAACAGTCTTTCTGATACTAAACATTAAAAAGTGCTACTGTAATCAGACAATTGTGTAGATTACTTTTTAAACACTTGAAATATGTTAATTCAATACATTCTTTAAGACAGCTTGCTGAGAGTGGGATTAATATATGAAAGCTGTGTAATTTTAGTGCGTTTGCTTCTTTCCCAGTGGTAGGCAAAACATTTTTGTAGTGACACACAAATGTTTAAAATGGACATGAACATCAGCCTTTTGTTGGAGATTGTAACCTGCTTCTTTTGCTTTTTGTTTTGTTTTGGCATGTTTGGGGTCTTTTTACCACATCTGAAACTCCAGCACAGAACAAGGAAGTGTATATTTCCAGCCCCATGGGTTTCTGCTTGAAACTGTACTAAATACAGAGTACTGAACAGACAGGGTATTCATGGTCTTCAGGAGAAGTAACATATTTGCCACTACCAGTCAAGAAAGCTCAGAGAGATGTAACAGTCAAATGCACCCCTTAAAATATCAATGAAGAACAAACAGAATTTTTCCTCTCCATATGGTACATTCCCCTATCTTTCACAAATAAAATTCAGAGGATACTTAGAATAAAGCAAAGTATTCTTTACAGCACTAGCATGAATTTCAGCAAGAGTAAGTCATCCCAAGGTAAGACTGATGAACAGTGTCCACTGGTACAGTGCATTTTGGGATGTGATATCATAGTCACTTGCGGTCTGAGGAAAGAGCTTAGGTTTAGCCCTATAGTCTTCTGTGGCAGGAACAGTAAGATTCCTCTGACAAAACTCTTTAGGGGTGTGGTCAACTTACAGCCTTCACATTCTTGAAAATCATGTCTATATATGTATACCAGTTATGCACACATAGTGGTACTTGCAAAGATAATACTGTGCTGGTTTGAAAGCAAACCAGTGAGAGACTCCGAGTCAGAAGTACAATTTAATATGAACAACACAACAAAACAACAACAAATGCAACAATACAAAAAAAAACAGAAGGAAAAAAACCAAACCACTGACAGTCCGAAAGTAACCCAACACCCTGTCAGTCAGGGTGTAGTAGTAGTCCGATGAAATGGTGGCTGCAGTCCTCCTGGAGCAATGGGTTTGTTGGAGCAGTGATCCGCAGGTCCGGTCCTCTCCCGAAGGTCCAGTAGCAGCTCTTGTCCTCTGGGAATCCAGCAGGTAAAGGGCTCCCGTGCTGGTCCAAACCCCAGCTTATATCCCTGTGAGCATGTTTGGCTTCCCACCCCTGGGGTGAGGGATCTCACAATGGGACAAGACAGAAACGATCACTGGGAAGATGTAATCCTACATGTCATGCATGGGTCCCTGACAGCCCATTAATCAGAGACAGCCCCCCGAGGGAGCCATCAGGGACAAGGCGGTAATGGTCACTGCCCCACCTGCTTTAACAGCTCGTGGAGATGATAATAGAATACATACCATTGGCTACCCCCAAACTGCAACGCAGGACAAATACCTTTCTGAGCTAAGTTTACCAATAACCAGACATACACTCTTAACAGAAAAGTATATTGTCTCATGTAAAACAAATGTGTAAACAAATCATGCAAATCCTAAGAAATAAGCATTCTGGAGTCTAGAGTTCACTTTTAAAAAACAGCAACAAAAGGAGTAATTATGTTTTTTAACAGAAATGTTCATTTTTTTTCTTTCAAATGTTTACTGTCATTTGGATTACAAGGAAGCTCTCAAATTCTCTTGCAAAGGCACCTCAGTTCTGTGGTAGTCAGCCATACACAGGACTACTGAGCTGTCAGAGCTGGAAGAACATTGGCTGCCCAGCCACGTTAGAACAGCAGCAACCGAGCAAAATTCTCTCTCATGGAAGGAGCTTGACAAAACATATGAGCTGTAGAGAGAAGGGTCTTACAGTAGGAAGTGTTAGATGACTTTAACCTGTAGGCATTGGTACTGACCACCTATGATCACAGAAACACCACCATGATTTCTCCTAAGGGGATCATCTGTTCAAGAAAACACTGTTGCTACTGATTATTTGTGGTAGTGTGACCTTTGTGTACAATTTTATTACTGAAGAGCTGTGCCTAAATGGAAGACTGCTGGTACAACTGTCCTGTGTAAATCAGTGTAACTGGAACATTCAGTGAAATCATTGCCTGCTTTTGTCAGAGGCTGATGTTCTTGCCTTGGTCTAGCTTTATCTGTCTAAGCCATTATTGGCTTCCATCTTACTGTCTTTGCAACTTGGTTGACAAAACAGTGTGCAAGTCCTTCCTAATCTCTTCAGTGGAAAACCGTCCCAGCTAGCACGAAGTGCTTCTATCAGTTGCTGTCTGTTTGTGCTGAGAGGCAGATTAGAAGTGTTACTCAGCTGGACCTTCTGTAGGAATAGTACTCTCCAGCAAGGAAGCAGGAAGGTTTCTAATCACTCCTGCCACACAAAACACTTCTGTCCAAGTGCCAGCAGACAACTGATGCAGTGCTGTGGTGAAGAGGGACTTACAGAGAGATGGGCCCCTAAAAGGGCAAAAAAAATGCCTTAAAGTTCCTGTGGCTTTTAGAACAAAGGGATAAGGAAACAACATTAAATGATGGTGTGGAGTCATCCTTTATGGGCTTGCATGAACACCTTGCCAGTGGCGATGGACTTTTGTCTCGGTTTGAGACAGGTGTCTGC
>NW_008687716.1:130216-137954 GCF_000695815.1 Acanthisitta chloris | reverse complement strand
TCACAGCACTGAAAAATTTATTGTAGCATAAGAAAAGCTCCCTGCCAAAGTCCTTGTAGAGCAGCAATGTATTTCAAGGTCAGATACACTCCACAATCATCTCAAAACATGCTTGTAAATAGCATACTTAGCTCTGCTGTCATTTACATTTCCCCCCCAAGTAAATGCCAGGGCTACTGTGGAGAAAATTCCAGTGACGAAGAAGTCCCACACCTGAGCAGATTTAGAGCTGGGATTTAATAGTCTTGGTTCTAGGTGGCAGCAAAGCCCTTCTCAAACCCTCTGAGTTGCGTGGGGTACACCTGCCCTCAGTAATGAAGTGCAGAGACTCCTGAGTTATCCTGGACAGGTTGGCTCTGGAAGCAACACAGCTGCATCATCCTGTCCAGAAAGCAGAGCTGGAAAAGCAGGGCAGTGCTGCACCAACAGGTCCCTGCTGCTGCTGAGGCTGAGCTGGTGGCCATGCAGGGCTGTAGAGACACAACTGCTTGCTCAGAGATCGCTGTTTATTTGTGCAGGAGTTGCTTATTTTTTCTGAGCTGCAGCTTCACTTCCTAGGGTAGGACTCTACTGCACTGTGGGTTTGTTATTAGGAAGAGATTTTTTACTGGCAGAGTAATCAGGCATTGGAATGGGCTGCCCAGGGAGATGGTGGATTCACCATCCCTGGAGGTTTTCAAAATGAGACTGGATGTGGCACTTAGTGCCAGTGTAGTCTAGTAACCACAATAGGGTTGAACTCAATGATCTTTGAGGTCTTTTCCAACCTGGTTTATTCTATGATTCTACGATTCCTGTCTGATGATAGTATAAGCAGTTTCAGGCATAGATGAACTCTTACCAATAATTGGTGTATGGCCTGCAACAGTGAGCTCTATTCTCCTAAGAGACACCAAGATGAACTCTTACCAATAATTGGTGTATTGCCTGCAACAGTGAGCTCTATTTTCCTAAGAGACACCAGCACACTGATACATTATTATTATTAATGTTGTTGTTGTTGTTATTGTCATTATTATCGTCAATGGGTTGTATTCAGAAGTCATAAAGCTTATTTTAGGATACCAGACCTGTTGAACACAGACATTTAGAAGTGTGACATCTAAATGAATATATTGATAATATGTTAGAAAGGATGTTTTCAACTTCTTTTAAAGCAGAAATTAACATTTTATCTGAAAATAGCAATGGAAAGAAAATTGTGTAGTCCAGGAAGGTGTATCATTTAGACCTGATGATAGAATAATTGTTTTCCATCAAGCAAACCAAAAAGGAATCCATAATAAAATTTTACAAGTTAGCTGCCATGAAGAATAAACTCAAGAGCACTATATGAAATGAATTGTGTGTTTTAACTGAATCTTCTCTCAGGACAATAACTCTAATGTAGAGCCAAGGTCTGAGGAGGTCACCTGCAGAAAACCCTCCTGGGGCATTTCAGAGGAGAAAGGAAATATTCTTCTCCCTGTCAGGTTCACTTCGTGTCCTAATATGTCTGAGGATGTGCATTGAAAACGTAATACTCAGCCACCATTCTGAGTTAGGGTTTAGATAACAAGGGTCATTAAGAAATCTCTGAGGATGACAAACTTAACCCTGTATGAACTTAAGGATCATATCCTGCTACTAATGCGAAGAGTAAGTCTGGTTGATTGTAATTGTGACTGAACTAAAATGTCACTTTCCATTAGGATCAATTTCTGTTTTTTTTTAAAGAATTACAGCAGTTCTCTAAAAATGTAAGTGTAAGATCATAACTGGCATCTATTGAACATAGTCTCTAGTGATCTTTTCCAGTACTATATTTGAGAACATCTGGATTTCCACATGTTTCCAAATATTTGCCATATCTCAGATTGTGTTTGCAGGGCTGGGGTGTGGTAATTCAGTGCAGGATCCCAAATTAAAATACCTATTGAGAAATCTCTATGTTTGTCATCACAAGTATCTAACTCCACGGCTTCTGCTAAGGCCTGTCAGGTAAACCAGGGTGTATCGTGACTCTTCCTGAGTACAAAGGATGTTGTGTGCTCTCCAAAGAATGTGCAATATCCTGGCTCTGCATAATCACAGGTACTGCTGGGCTCTTAGCACACTGCCTTGCAGCTTGGCTGTGCTAGGGTGAGGTGCTCCTAACGTGTTTCCAGGGATTCCCATGTTAACTGTGTGCCACATACTGTGAAGAGAGTTTGAAGTTGCCCTGCCTGTGACAATGTGAAAGATTCTTGACTGCTGGCACTATAAAAATCATTCCCTGAGCATTCTAAGACCTTTATCAAAATGGCCAAATTTATGCCTGCATGAAGCATGGAGGCCACTTTAACTCCCCTTGCCCAAATCCCCATGCTCCATCCTACAGGCATGCCTTTGAGCCTTGAGCCTTGTGTAAATTTTTATAGCTCCATTAACTAGGATGTCATCAATTTGAACAATTACAAATTACAATGATATTAAAATATCCAAGCAGCACTTGCCAGGAGTCAGCAAGGATGGGAATTGCCACATTCCTTGCTTTCCAGTCATGCTGGGGCTCCTCGCTTGGTTCCTGTGCCCAGTGTCTTACATCAGGGAGCTGGGGTGTCAAGGACATCATTTGCATTTTAGCTTCCTTCAACTCCTAAAAATGAAGGCACTTGGCTAAGCATAGAGTTTCAGTATAGTGTTTACTTAAGGGGATTTAGGTACTTAGAGAAAATACTGGGTAGATGGACACTAACTACAAGGATTATGGGTGAATTTTTCTTAGCTCTACTTCTAACTCAGTTCCATTCAGTGAGTCTTTTTGGCTTTCTAAGCCATGGAAGTCTTTTGTTCTTAGTGAAAAAAGATTAGATCCCTTGGGTATCTTTCATGGACAAGAATGATAGAAGGAGCCTTCTTTGCTTTACAGCAGACTCAACTCTTTGTGCCATTTGTCAGTAGTGTCCATCTCTGCATCGTTGTGCTAGTGTCAGGGTGCTGAGTACAACAAAGCCATCTCCTTTCTCCTGGGATCAGGATGAATTTTTGTCTCATCAGATTTTTTTTCTCAGAGGCCTTTTGTGATTCCTGGTGATCAGATGTACTGACTTTATAGCTTTTTCTCCCCACTTCTTTTTCTCTTGGTTTGCTCACAGGACACAATTACATTAATTTTTAGAATGGTCCAAGCTGCAGTAGCTAACTGAAGGCACTATGCAGTAGTCTTAGTGTCTTTGGGATGCTAATAGACAGTCACCAGGGAGGGACAGATTGAAGTCCCTGGGAGACAGGAAGCCCTGGTTTTTGGAGGACTTTTAGTCTTGGGATGAAATAGACTCAGACTAATACTCCTCTCAGTACGATAAATCAGGAGTGATTTCCTTGAACTAAAAAGGGGTTGCAAAAAGATAAAACTAGTGACAGGAGAATCATTGCCCTTCTCTCTTAAGAACAGGCAGTTGGTTAAATTCCTTTGCTCCTCGGATAGTGTTGAATGTCATGCAAGTGATCATTCAGTCTGTGGGGAGTGGGATACAATCAGGATGCTAATGTGCTGGGAGTGCAGCTGTTTCTTCCTCAGTATTGCCCGTGCTTTGACTCACCTTTGCTGCCAAAGTACTTGTTCACTGCTCTTCATTTGTAACTCAAATCTATACCTACACACATTTGCGACTGAGATTTGTAAGAGACAATTTTATGCTTGAAAAGGGAGAATTACTTTACAACTGTTGTCTGTGCAACTGCTTGACAACCTTGCAAGAATTCTTCTCACTCTGTGCCTCCAGTTCTCTTTGTCAGTAAGAAACACAACATGTAGAGTTCTAAGTGCTGAAAATCAAATACTGCCATGATATATTAGTTTCTTTTTCCCTCCCTCAGTGTTCTAAATATGGCTCTACTTTGAAATTAAGTGCACTACAGAATATTCGGTTGCAGCACATTGCTGGCATACAGTTTATAAATTGTTAGTGTTTGGCAGCCCTTGGTTTTTAAATTCCTACTGATCACAAGTAGCTGGCACTAATCAGCTCCAATAGAGTTATGGTACTGTGTACCTTCTTAAATGGCTGGAGTGGAGATATACATCTAAAACCCCATATATAATAGCCACATGTCAGAAACACTTTACTCTGAGCAGGGTTTTTATTTTACTTTTTACATCTCTCACATTTTACATCTGGTTCAACAGTTCTGAAGGAAACTACATCTGATGTGATAGCAGGAGATCTATATCACACATCTCAAAACCTGCCAGAAATGCAATTTAAATATAGTTTTGGACAGAGTGAAAAAAGTATTATTGGTATCAGATGTTTGGGCAGTGAGAAGTTGAGCTCCATCTCTGCTTGATTTTTTTGTACAGAAGGAAATCATAATGTGAAATCCTAGTTCTGTTAAAACTTGTGAGAGCTTTGCCATTGATTTCAGTCATCAGTTTCACCTTGCAGCTGTTAAGTACCTGCCAAGTTCAGACAAAACTGTGTAGCTGGACTAGCAAAGGCAGACCTGGATGTGGCCTTTTGCAGAGATAACCAGGGTTTGGACTGTTTTCAGTGGGGATAACTATCACCTGTACTGTGTCACAGACTTCAGAGAGATCTTTTCCAATATTTGGATCCACAAAAAGTTTGGTCAGGGAAGGCTGATTCTGGTGCATGTCACTTTATTCCAGTTTATTTTCATGGTACAAATTTAGAAATATCTGCGGTCTCAGATAACCTAGTTCAAATCAGTAGGAGTTTTATACCTTGGTCATTTGAGAGTGCACATACCACCTGAGTTTCTGAAGCCTGTGGGAGTCATTCCTTGGTAATGGACGGAGAACACGACCTGCTAGCTGCGTCTGTCACAAATTAGCACCTCCTATGGCTCGTGTCTGAAGGGGCTGCCTGCACGTCCTTTGCACATGGCAGTGGGCTTAGTTGCTTGGAAATAAGATAGCCTGTGCGTTAAAGAGGTATAATTTTAAGACTGTTGGTACTTGGGCTTTGCTGAAAAACAGACCTCACTGATCCAGGGCACTGAATCCTGCTAATAACAACTGTCAGTCAAAGGCTTGGGAATGTATTCAGCCAATTCTATGTCAGTGATATGCCAAGTACCCATGCATGTAGCCCAAATGCATTTTGTTCTTGTGCTGCATATGTAAGATATGTCATTGTGTGGAGTCTGGGTCTGTCTGAACAGATGAACCAAGATTCACTTTGTTATTAGGATCCTAATTGTTATTATTTCATCACTTTGGAGCCCTAACAAAGGATGGGGGCCCCAGTGTGATGGGCTCACTAAGAAGATGAGCTTCAACTCTCGCTTTGAAGCACACTACATTTTTGTCTCATTACTTCTGATCATAATCCAGCACCAAAAGAAATCAAAAGCTGTCTCTGAATTTAGTGAGAGCTGAGGGCACACGAAAGCTCTCAGGAAATGCTCACTGTGTTGTCAGGATCAGGCCTGTAATGTGTAACTCCAGCCTAGAAAACTCATTTCCTTTGAAGCTCAGTTGAGTGTTACTACTACACATCAGCATGTTGCACCACACAGAGTATATCAAATTTGATGTCATTTTTTTTTCTTCCTTTTTCCCTGGGAACCTGTAAATATCCTTTGGTAGCAAAACCAGAGAGGAATAAATTCTCCTCGATGTATTTACAAATGTGAGAAGCTTTTCAAGTTGTATTTGCAATTCTCTTTCTTGCAATGACCTCTATTTTCATAATCCTTCATGGAATATCATGGTTTAAAGAGCTTTCTCTCCCTGCTGTTTTTGTTAAAAGGTTTTTGGTGTGATATTTGGAAAGTCAAATTCTGCATTTAAATGTTGTGTTTTCACAGATATAAATGAAAGAGGCCATATTTATCTTTTTCCCCTCTTTTCCCTTTTTCTGAGAACATCAAGCAATTCCACTCTTCTGCATGTATTGTTAACTAAACCGTGAGAGCATACATCAGCTTTAATAGTAAAGCAATTGTGATTACATCTTGCTTGTAATTACATTTATTTCCTCACATATGTCCAAAAAGGCAAGCATTAGTTTGGCCTGTATAGGCATGTGCTAATGGCAAGAAAATCATCTGGCAGCTTGACAGCAAGGAAAATAGCTTACAGTCACTTAAAGTCTTTCATGTCATGGACACTTGCAAAGTCTCTGAGCTCTCAGGCTTTTGCTCACATGCTTTTAAAATCGATTGCGTTTTGAGAGAGAGGAAATTTGTTATGTGCTGCAGATTTGCATCTAAATAATCAAAATATGAAGAGATACAATTGGCAAGGTATGGGGGTATGATAACAAATTTGCAAAACCCAGTAATGCCACTCTACAGGACTGATCTACAAATAGCTGTGGGGCCTGTGCTCTGCTATGTGTTAGCCTGGCAGAAATGCCTGCAGCTGTCCACAGAAAAAAAAGGTGGGCAAATAAAGAGCCCTTTGTTATGGGAAGGACTCTGAGACTTTCTTGTATCCTACATACCATCTCCTTGATTTAATTGACTCTGTATGTACAGGACAGTGCAATTCAGAGTGACCCAGAGGGTCATGACTTATTCCTGTTAGAACAGGGCTTTGCCAGCCCTGGTATTTGTGGCACAAGATGACCACACTGGTGAGTATTCTTTTCACTAACAAAAGCCTAGCTAGAAATTTCACAGGCTGATATATGACAAAACTGAAATCATATGCGTATTCTCAGTGAAGAAAAGTTTCTTATTTGAAATGATACATGTTACAAAGTTCATTAGAAGCTGCATATGACATTCAGCTGAGCAGTGGTCCAAACGCTGTCCAGGAAGAGTGAGCACTTTTCAGTATTCCTATAAGCCACAAATTAGGGCAATTTGCAGCAAGGTTTCTGCAACTAGAGGTACATTTGTGTCTTCAGTCTGGTCTGCTTGCCTTCTGCTACTGTGGCTACCAAGAATCTCAGCTAATTCTCTGTTTTTTTTCCATTGGAACAAATGAGTGCCCAGACAGAACAAGAACACTCTCATGCCTTGATCCCATGTTAGATCTTTCCCAGATTTGTAGGCACACACAGGACATTTGATAGCCCATATTCATCGTCTATGAGTACACAAATTATGGCCACAGCTTTAGAGATCATTACATTTGGTCACGAGTAGGTAAATACATGAACAAATGTTAATCTGCTGACCCAACTCAGCAACTAATTGCACAGTCTTGAAAATATGTCCAATTTGATATTTTTCTTTCTTAGCTAGAGACGAGCTACTGCATAAATCCTGTAGTCCTCTGCCAGGTGACAGGCAGACAGACAGGCAGACAGACAGACAGAGCTCAAGTGGTATAAATGCACCCAGCCCCACTGACAGGGGCTCGTGTTTGCTGAGTTCCAGTTACCAGATGAGGCATCAGCCCACTGGTTTTCGCTGAGTAATTAGACTGGGCAGACAGGGTAGCCAAACTAATGCTCCTACAAAGCTGGCTCTGCCCTCCAGGCAGCACGGACAAAGAAACAGAAAAATAATAATAGAAGTTGTTTACTGTGTCTGTTGCTGCTGTCTACAAGGGTCAGGCATGTTCTAGTTTTCTTGAGTTACCAGATGAGGCATCAGCCCACTGGTTTTCGCTGAGTAATTAGACTGGGCAGACAGGGTAGCCAAACTAATGCTCCTACAAAGCTGGCTCTGCCCTCCAGGCAGCACGGACAAAGAAACAGAAAAATAATAATAGAAGTTGTTTACTGTGTCTGTTGCTGCTGTCTACAAGGGTCAGGCATGTTCTAGTTTTCTTGGGGCAATAAAGCTCGAATGCCGA
>NW_008687716.1:123486-130173 GCF_000695815.1 Acanthisitta chloris | reverse complement strand
CACATGCTTTAAATGCTCACAATATGGACAGTGATTGAATCTTTTAAAATGGGATTTTTGAGGGTAGCTGAGAGCCACTATAGGACTAAAACCCAGGGCTTTTTTGTTTAGTTTTAGGTTTTGGCTACTTTGTAGCTTTATTGTGTTTATTGTTCTCTGTCTCTCAAACCTCCCATTGAGCTAAAAACTTTCAATAGCAAGAGCACAGGGTAACTATCTTCACAGTTAGTGAACACATTTTACCTCCCAGGAAAAGAGCCTAAGCTTTCTTCTCCAAGCATTATAAGCAAGGTATGATTATTATTTGCCATGGAAATGGGAGAACAGAGAAATTAGTATGGCTACAATGGTATGATAAAGGTGCACAATCTGTGTTACGCTGTAGAAGTGAGGCTTGTCTTCTGGCTAGAATTGAGGTCAAATTACAACATCTGAGCACTGGGTGAGGAAAAGCAGAAGGTTGGACTGGAGTTTTGGTCTGTTCCCTGTGCCAGAATTTAGGGAGTGCTGAGAAATCTGCCTTTAGATCTATTTCTGGATTTGTATGCTGTGTCCCTAAGAGTTATATTAGCTTTTTCCATTCTGCCATCTGAAAATGTTAATATTTAGGGGATTTTTTTTTTCATAAAACCAGCAACAACATGGAAAATATTAACAGGAAACATTTTTGATGCTACAGGAAATTACAGCTGTGAAGAGTGTTTCATATTGTATTAGCAGAAGATTGAATGAGGCTTCTTCCCATCCAGACTTTTGAATCTATGGAAGAATGTCTCTGACTCCATGTACCTGCTCTGAAGTGGTATAAAAATCTACAAAGAACAGGTATTACTGACAGCTGAGTTCTGGGGACCATGAGTGTGGTGAATGACACGTCACAGCTGAGTCTGCTGTCCCAGTTTGAGCACTGCATAGCAAGGAATGCTGTCAGTGAGACACACGTCTGGCAGGCAGTGTTTGGTCCTGCCTAGGATCCTGCTTTCTGAAGTGGAGTATGTCTGTCCCTTCCATCAGGAGAGGCAGTTGGTATTTCAGAACTTCTCTCATGGGACAGGGGAGCTATAGAGCCACCTGAGACTTCAGCTCATCAGCAACCTAGACCTGACAAGGTCAGAGTGAACAGTGAAGCTCCCTGAACTGCTGGTGAACAAAGCAATGCTGAACTTTGTTTTGTGAGCTAGGTCTAGTCTGGTTATTTCAATATTAAATTTGCAGTTTCACAGTTTATATCCCTCAAGCATTATTGTGACTCACATCGGGTGGCTACTTTACTCTCATATTCTGCCCATGTTCTTACATATGTGGTTTATTTTCTGACTTGGTTGACCTAGAGAGAACAGAACCTTTCTATGAGAAGATGATATGCTCACTTCATCCTGTTCAGAAATCTCTCTAGACTTAATGCCAGAAATAGCAACAACAAGAAAAAATAATTTGAGTTCTCGAGAGAGAAATTCTCTACTTTGGGAAGTGCATAAAATCAGAGCTAACCTCTGCTGCTGGTGTCCCTGTCCTCGAGCTTGTGTGTCTGTAGAGGCTCACCAGATTCCTTGTGAGCTCAACAGCTTTGCTCTGTTTGTAGTCACAGACCCAACCACAGCGCTGGAGAAATCACCCCACCAGTGTGGGAGTGTGTACCATTCTCCTCAGGATCGCCTGCCCTCCCTGTATATCCACTTTCCACACCCACAGGATGGCATCCATCCTATATGTACTCATATCCCCAGAACTGCTGTGCTCTGCAGTCTGCAAGGGGCGGATATTCCTGATCTGCCTCAAACTAACAAATCCCCCTGTGCTTGGAAATAAAACAAACCTCAGAGGGGGGGAAAGCTCCCTCTTCTGAGATGATCAGATGCTATAATACAGTTTCTTTTGAGCCGTATTCTGGTGGGCAGACAGCTATTGATGTGGTCCCCATTGTCACTTAGGTATTTGGTCTATTCATTATTTTCATTTATATTGTTTACATAGAGCACCTAGAGGCCTGTGATAAGCAAATTTCACCAAATAAAATAAGCCAACTTTAGTAGGTCAATTAGCATTCTCCAAAGATCATACATTTTAGCAGGGAATTTTGCAGTTTACTGCTGTTGTCTAAGGAGAAAATGGAAAGTAGACCCCTCCCCTCGTATACAGTGTCAAATATCAACTCTAAATTAGAATCTTACTTATTCTTACTGAAACTGGGAATTCATTGTATGAGCTGAGTAATCACAATGCCATGCTCTGATTTCATTTCTGGAGATCATCCAATGAAAACAGCCTGTTGTTACCTACTGGGAAGAAATAGGCAAATACAGTCATGTCTCTAATATGTGTACACAGTATATCAGCGTTTTCCAGGATGCCTGCTAAATGCAGCTTAAGAATGTTCTAAGATACAGACAGGGAGATTTGTAATGAGACCTATCCAATGTATTTCTGGTGTCTGCTGTTTGCTTTATAGTTGTAAAATCAATAAAACTCAGGTGTACCAAAGAATATAGCTCAGTAATACAGCGATGCAGGCTGATGGAAGTTGTTCTGATGGGGAATTTATTTCAGATTTGAACATTATGAGCTTCCTGTTTCCACACTTGCACAACTTCTGACTGTTTTATTGCCTCCTTTCCTTCACTTGCTTGTCCCCTTTAAGGAGTCCTTTGAGATGCTTTTTCTTCTGCTTAAGTTTTTGGTTCTTTCATGATCCCTCTCTACTTGAAACTCTTTCCTCATTTTAGGTAGAGTTTGACTATGATTTTATCAGTACTGAGAGTCCTAATATAAAACCAATTATTTAGTAATACTGCTGCAGCAAAACAATACAACATTTATATTTTGTGTGCCATGCTATGTTTGTGTCTTTCATCCCAGTTTGCTAAGGTCAGCCCACCTAGAGTGGGGTATTTTTACCTTTATAACTCTTCATCTGAGTGAGTGATCTAATTTTTACTCACAGTGACTTACAGTTCTTGACTTGAGCCTGTTGATGCATTTCTGTTTTGCTAACTTAGGCTTAAACTTTCTGTCAGACTCAGCCAGACCAAACCATATGAGCTGTCTACCTTCATAGTCTGCTTCATGTCTGCTGTTCCTGTAGGCCGTGTTTGTGATGCCGATCTTCCTAGGAATCAACCTCAGAAACCGGATTATTTTTTTTTTTGGCTAAGCTTGTTCTGATCAAAGAAGTCACAGAAGAGGTGCATGAGTGGGCAGAACAGTTGAGAGAGAAGAACAAGGAATAGTAGGATTGCTGTTGTCTAGACTTCTGGGTTCAAGATTGACAATTCTGGGTAAATTCCAGCTGCACACAGAAGTGGAGTGTGGGAGGAACTGTGTGAGGATATGGACAAATTCACGTGCTGGAGTTCAGAAGTTTAGAATATAAAGTTCTGGAGGTTTGCATCAGAGGTCTGAGTGAAAGTGGTCAGCAGGAGACCTTTATCTTCACTCTGGCACTGCAGAGATGGCCAGTGATTCCAGGGCATTCAGCCCAGGTCCTGGAAGGTATTTAAGTTTCCGACTGCAATTGATTTTGGTGTCTTCAGTGATGATGAAAAATGAATTATTAATGAATTCATGAAAGTTATGCAGCTCTTCTGGGTCAGAGTAGAAAAACAAGCTGAAGAAAGGAAAGCCGGGAAAGCCACGCCATTTTAAAGATGTCCAGAATGACTATATTAATGCAAAATGTGAAATATTAGTTTTTCTAAGAAATATGGGACGTAAGTACCTAAAGCAGTTCTTACCTCAGCAAAATAATTTGATTTTTTTCCCCTTGGTTGATGATGTTGTTCATCAGCTAGTCATACAGTGACTGTTTCTCTAAACCAGAATTTCTCTATTACAGTCATAGGTATTTCTGCTTCTTACCTAATTTGTTCACCAGCCATGCAAAAACCATCATATACTGCATTGCAATCCAAATATTCCACCTCTAATGAGAATACATAAATTGTTTTGATTTGTGATTGTGTTAGACTCTGAAAGCTTGTCCTTCGCTCATGCCACAGAAGTCATCCTGAAAGATATTGCGTGCTACATACAGGTTAGAAAGTCAACTTTGGTAGTGGCTTCAGAACTTAATGATTCTCATCAATGCTGAGAACCAAACCAAGAAAATCAAATACACAACAACCAGCTCCAGCCTAAAAACATCAGCTATATCCAGCTGCTAATACTGTATTGGTAGACTTTTAATGCTAGGATGTAAATACTCAATCCAAGTCAAAACAAAACTAAGAATCAACTACCACCCTAAATCTAGTGAGGCTTTATCTAATTTTTTTTTCCTGGGATATAATGAATTAAACATAGTATGAAATGCAAAAAGGTTACATTGAGACATATAATATTTGAAGGTTTAATTCATTTTTCTAGTGTATAAGACACAAGGCTATTAAATTTTTAAAGCAGTGATCTCCTGAAGTCCCTACTTTATGAGGGCTTTCTTCATAAAGATAAATGGTTTCCTTGCCAAATCAAATGCAGATTTGAAACAAATTAAGTTAATGTTCAAC
The DNA here is from genome assembly GCF_000695815.1 of Acanthisitta chloris. NCBI lineage: Eukaryota > Metazoa > Chordata > Aves > Passeriformes > Acanthisittidae > Acanthisitta > Acanthisitta chloris. The sequence goes on along the minus strand of NW_008687716.1, from coordinate 125,671 downwards.
GGTACAAGGTAGAATGGATGGGGGAACTGTTTTATTTTGCATTGTAATAACCATATACACCTAAATCAATAGCTGTGGAAAAAAAAGGCAATAATATCACGTAACTGCAGGAAATGAAATATAGTGAGATGAAGGGGGGAGCGGGTTGCAGAATGAAAGGATTTGTATTGGAATAATGACATTTCATTAAAAAGGGAAGGAGTGCTATTGAATATAAGTCCATACCAGTAAATTCTATTTCTTATAATAACACTTGAGATGAGTTAAAGTTGCCCAAGTATTGTGATAAAGTATCTTGCTGGATTCCTTTCTTATATTATGCTGTAATTTTACGTTAAAAGAAAAATTTGAAATGTTAAAGAGGCAGGGCATGTTTTCTAAAGTGTTTTCTATTTCTCCTAATGTTCCATTTAACTTGTTGTATTATCCTGTGCTCCTGCAATCTGAGCAGGAGGAAGTTTATCAGTTTTGTCCTTCTGTAAGCTCATATTAAAGAAACAAACCAAAATGTGAATCTGCCAGTGGTGAAAAGCAATGGATCGAGAGTCCTGGGGATTAAAGCTCACTATTTATCTGCAGCACTAGCTCAAGCTGGTGAGTAACAATGTGAACTAAGAGTGGATGAATCTGTCCTCTCTGCAATACAGGGGTTCAGACTCTGGGCTGGTGTAGATCAGCAGCAGCCAGTGCTGATACACTGCCTGATGGTGCTGCACAAGGCTGGCTGCAGCCTGTTTCAGTGCATCTTACAAAGAAACCCTGGTTCCCCTGAAGTCAATGACAAAATTCCCAGGGATTCAAGGAAGTAGGGACTTTAACCTTGTTTTTTCTGTGTGTCACCCCTGAAGTCTCCCTGAAAGACTCTCCAGGTAGAAAGGAAAATATTCCATGTGCTTCACTTCAGTCATTTCCCTCTGTTCTCGAAAGAAGCTTCATTCTTTTGAGGCTGCTCATGAAGAGGACAGTCCTACTGACTGGGCAACCAAGAGACATATCCGGCTGCTAGAAATTAAACTGAAACCCTACCATTTATGTCCCACGTGTCAGATCAAGAGGAGTTCATTAAAGGGACAAATCCACTTTGTTCTTTTGTGGAAAGAGTATCTGCTGATACAGGAACTTGGGTATCAGTGTGTGGGCACCTCAGCTGAACCTCTGCCAAGTGATCATCCAGAAAATCATCTGAAGTATTAAGAGGTGTATAGGATTGTAAAGAAAGTAAGATTGACAGTGTCATAATGCTTTTATATCAGTGATACAAACATTGTGGAACATGGATGTCATCTGTCTCAGAGCTTCTCTCTACCATTCCTCATACAGTGTGCGTAGGCTACACAAAATCGTTGTTATTCCTGTCAGCAGTTTTTGAACTGTGTCTTCTTTTACCAAAAAAATAAAAATGCCATGGTGGCAGGGTCTGTATGAGACAGCAATAGACCTAATCCTGTATTTCTGTATTAATGAGGAGAAGGTTTGGAACTTAACTGTTGAGCACAAATTAAAGAGGGGCTCATCATCATGGTACCTCCTCACGTCATAATATCAAGGCTTCTGTTTCCTGTGGTATATTTCTGACAATTACAGAAATCAAGAAATGCTTAATTTAGATTTTCTGGACTAATTATGCTAAATTACTATGGTCAGAAATGCATGAAAATTCAGAGGACATTTGGATAAGACTTGGATTTTCATTTAAGGCCTTAGAAATTATTGCATATTGTCTTCCCATCATAGAAGAGGCATTTTTGTGCAGAGCTTGTGACTGAAATTCTTTTGAGCAGACATCTGAACAGCCCCCTGTGCACAGTTAAAGGATGAAACTTGTCCATATGCACACAGTTCAGGGTCCTCATATCCCCAGTACAATTTGCATCTGTTCTTGTTCCTCCTCATACCCTGCACAGCCAATGAGCCATTCCTTTGTGGTGAGCCAGTGTGGGAGCTTGCCTTGAATTATTTTTGTAGTCATAATGAGCTATGTGCTTGACTTGTTGGTTCATTCGTTTGGGATGGGTAAAGCTTCCTCAAGAAAATTTCAGACCTCATTCAATTTGAAGAGTCTCATCCTTATGAGTATTCTAAAGATGTACATAACTGTACTTGAGGTTATCTCAGTTCCTTAGCCTGCTAAGAACCAAAGAGGAGCTTGCTGAAGCAAATCAACCTTGCAGAGCTGCATATGGTG
>NW_008687716.1:111334-123475 GCF_000695815.1 Acanthisitta chloris | reverse complement strand
GAATTGATATGGTATTTCAGGGTTCATCTGGATTCATAATAATGTACCTTACCTGAGCGTGTCACAGGCTGCACTTTTCATGCAAAAAGTATCTGTTTCAGGAACATTATTTATAGTGTCTCCTTTTGTACATTCATCATCTAAAGTGTCACTAGACTTTTGCCAAGTGGCCAGAGGTAACTGATAGCATCTGAGAATTTAGCTCTTTCCCACTAAGGAAATAAGTGAAATGGGTGCTCAGTGGAAGGAAATCTTTTTTTAAAAATAAAAAAAGTCAACCAAGTATATCCAGGCTTTCATATAAAATGCCACAGGGAGTTTCATTTTAGAATATGTACAACTAATCAACCTCTGATTTGTGCATTGCTATCACATTTTCTGGTCTCTGTTTCTTCTGGATAGTACACTTGGGATGTGATCCTTTCAAATTGCCTTTTAATTTTGCTCCCCATGAAATTAATTATTGACAAGCCCTAGAATCTGAACCACTCTAACCAACTGTTCATGGATTTGTCATGTATGCTTACCAGTACAATTTACAAGTCACAGCGTACTATGAATTATATGAGTCCGTTGGAGAACAGAAACAGTACTGCATGGTTTATCTAAATAATAAACACAGTTGTAATGGTAAACATTCACTCTGAACTTTCCAAGAACATCTTGTAGCATAAAAATATTTACTGCAGAAATTCTCAGATAGTGATTTTAGATAATGGTTAAATGTAAGAATTTCACTGTGTTGCAGGAACAGTAAAAAAAGATGAAATATATTGAATAAAGATTTTATTGTGAGTTATTTGCTCAGCTCTGTAGCACCATCAATTTTTTCTCCCTATATAAAAATAATGAAGTCAATAAATGTGTTTAGGTGACCTCTGAGACTTACAAAAAGGATGTTATGAGATGGGTGAATACTGGATACAGTATTTCATTCAGATGCTGAACAGCTGTTGCGGTAGACAATGCTGGCATCCTATTTTTCACCATTGATGCTAATGCAAATTGGGTTTTGATTGTATATGTATTATATCATATTGTGGGAATGTGAAAAAGACTTGACTAGCCTGTCAACCGTTCTGTCCCACCTGGTTATTCCATTTTCTAATGTGTAATTGCAGACAGTAAATCAGGAAGCCTGGTGACCAGTACGAGAGTCTGCCCGCAGGTTTGTCCAGCCGTTGTTGACAACCAGCCTGGCGCCTGAATTGGGCTGCAGCCACTTTCCAAAACCCACTGGGCCATATTGTTGTCCTGATGATTTCAGCAGGCATGCAACAGAGGTATGAAGGGTTACCTGTTTGTATTTTCCCTTGGAAAAGTAGATTTTATTCAAATGCATTTATGAACATCTGGACTATATCTTGACCCTGTCACTGTGGGCTGTTAATTGTTCCAACTCCTTTCCAAATGAATGATCCCAGCTTGCTGCACATCATGTCAGAGACCAGCAGAGATTTGTTAGGGACAGAATTGCTTGTGTATATTACAGAAAGTTTCCCAGGAGTCACAAAATGGGAGGGGATGACACTTTGTGTTTCCCTTACATGTGTGCTGCTCATGTGAGGTTGTCTGCCTTGGTACCTGTCTTGTCATCAGTGCTAAGTGTTCACAGAAACTGTAAAAATATTTCTCAAGGAAAGATACAAACTAATGGACCTTAGGACTAATTATCTTGCAGATTCAGTATACCTGTTTTGCCTTTTTCCTTTGCTGGGTGATCAAACAGAGAAGAAATATGCATCAATATTAACAATGAACAATATAATGAGAATTGTGTTAGCTTAACCACATTTTCTATATATTTTCTCTGAGTTCAGTATTTATTTTATTTTCAGTCTGACAGGACTCAAAAGGAGGTGCACACCTCAAAAGGAGGGTCACTTACTGAATGACCTCTGTTGTAAATTGACTGAGAGTGTGTGATTTGCCCTGGAGCATCTTTTTTTAAGCAATTAGTATAAATCAGTCAATAGCTCTGTGTTAGTGCCACCTGAAAAATTGCAGTAGTTTGGAAAATTTTGCACTCTGTTATATGTTATGCCCTTAAAGTGCCATTGGTTTAAAATGTGAGAAAATTATCCAATTTAAAAAGCAGATCACTAGTACTTTGATTAAGCAGCTTTTCTTTTATAGGGTTTTATGCATTTATTCAGGAGACAGTTGACACTAGCTAGTTTTCTGCTTATTTCATAGAATCAGAAAGCCATAGAATGGTTTGGGTTGGAATGAACCTAAAGATCATCTTGTTCCAATGTCCCTGCCATGAGCAGGGACATCTTCCACTGGAAAAATATTTTCAGAGTATTGATCCATAAACTGCTCACACTGAAAATAAAGATAGAGAAGGATCCTTTTGACATGCATACATGTGACCTCTTCCAAAACAAAGCTGACCACACTCTGGGATGTTCCAGCAGCTCTGTATGATATTTTCTCCATGCATTGGTCCTCTGCAGTTGCTGAGCTATGGTGATGGTGACTGAAGGTTCTCTTCTTAATGTGTGAAGCAAGGGAAAGATGGTGGTTCTAGGCAAGGGATTGAGCTGAAGGTGGTGTTGGCTACAGAGGGAGTTTGCTTGGGGGTGAGGGATTTGTTAGTCCAAAGACAAGTTCCAACACCCCTTTTAAGCATGTTAGTGAGTCACTCATGACTCTTGGACTCCAGTGGCTGTTTAGCTTCTTGGGTGCAGTTCTTTCATCCACAGCCCATGGATGCTTCTTTCCACCAATCAGTTCTTTGCTGCTAACTGAATTCTTGCTTGTGGAGTCCAGCAATTTTTTTGTTGTTGTTCAGGGAGTGGGATATCATTTCAGTCTCTGCCTTTGTCAGATTTTGTGGCTTTGCAACTCTGTGTTTCTGTTTTCTTTTCAAAGTAATTCTGCACTTCATAACCTCAGGGAGACTGACTCCAGTGAGGCTGAATGCCATGAGAAATGCTCTCAGAAGTGTATTTAGGAGCCTTCACTCCTTCATGTACCAGAGTCATCTTGTTTGTTACTTGTGCAATTAATTAAAAATGGGGTTTTTTTTAATGGTTTAGAAAATGTAATCAAAACTGAAAATACTCTTGGATCCTGAATAGGTACCAGTTTTGAAAATGCTGACCACAATGGTTCTGTCATCCCCAAGATGAACCTTGCCTGCTTTTCTAGCTGTGCAAAAAAAAAAAAAAAAAAAAAAAAAAAAAGCTGTTTAGAGGAAAAAAGCCAGGAATTTTTATTTTCTTCAAAGATCTGTAATTAAGCAATCATAACAGCCCTTAAAATAAATACAGATTGCATTTACATTATAGCATGCACTTCTGGTGTTTGTTTAACTTTATTTCTTTTTCACCCCATTTTAACATAATAGAAAATCTACAGCAGTCTTGCTGAATGCCTCCACTGCTCCAGCCTGTCACAGCCTGTGAGCTGTTCATCGGAGCCCTCCAGACTCAGGCTGGCAGGATGCCTAGCACTGTCACTTGCCTAGGAGAAGTGGGTTTGAACTGAAAAGCCAACCATTTAGAAAGATACATTGTTTTGCCCATCCCCAGATCGGAATCTCTTAAAGCAATTAAAACTTAATTGTGATCAGAAATCATGTATGTTCGTCTCTGGCCTTGGCTGTATAAAGTTCAGTGCTCCCCCGAGTCGGAGATCTGGGCTGGTTTTTCACAAGAGCTCAGCATGCACCAACTCTTGTTGAGAACAACGGGGGTACTTCTCGAGATCGAATGCCTTTGAAAATCTGATCATGTCACTTTATTTATTTATGTAGATTTGTGTATGCACAAATATATACAACATGCCCAGAAACAAGCACGCACACATACATGACAGCTCTAGGGTCTGGATTTTCAAAGGAGCCTAGGAGAATTCAGTGAGAGATGGGTGTCTAATTAAAATTCATATCCTTCCTGCCTTCGGCATAACTGAAGCCTACAGCTAAGTTAATACCAAAACATGACTAAAGGGCAGCAGGATAATTCCGTAAAACCCACACGAAGGAAGCCAGGCATTTTAGCCTTTCATTCACCAGGCTTACATTTTCCCATTTCTTATTTTCAAAGATGGAAGCAAAATTACAAATGAATGATAAATCTCTTTAAAATACTGCCCTTAAGTGGGATGCTTTAGATTGTCTGGGGTCAGGACCTAACTCTGGTTATGTGTTTGTACAGACAGCAAAAGAGGTCTCATTTTTGTTGGGATTTCACTGTACTGTTGCACTAGTGTATAAAAACCACAGCCAGGTAACCGAGCACTTTTGTGTACCTGTAAAATTGTACTGCAAGCTGGAAAGTCATAGCAGAAACAGTTCATCTTCCCCTTTCAATATACTGCAAAACAAACAATCAAACAAACAAACCCCTTGGTTTAGGATTCCCCTGAATGTTGTTCCTTATCTACATTTACAAAAAGAAAATCCTGCATCCTGAAAGATGATTTACCAAGCCAATAGTTTTTATTACAGTGAGCAATACAGTTTGCATTCCAGCCTTGGTCCCAGGAGGGAAGAGGACACCAAGTTCAGTGCCAAGCATCTCTGCTTTATCTAGTGCGTGTACTCCAGACAGCCCACCAGAGTAGGAATGGAATGCATTCATGAGAAAGACTTTTACACCACCATGAATCTTGAAATCTTTGCTGCCCAGGGTATATCCTTAACAGGTAGTTTGGCAAAAAGGTGTAGAGTATGATAATTTTTGTTCTCTGGAGACTACTCTGGGGTGGGGGGGAGGAATTTGAATGCCTCTTTCCTAGCCTGGGTGAGAGACAGATTTGCAAGCATGGAACAGATTGTTTTGCAAACATTGAACTGAATTTTAAAAGAAAGTGGCTGCAAATACATTTTATAAGAGATGCAATCTTTCTGTTTTGCTTAGAAAATGTTGACAGGACTGGACCTCTAAGGAGAAATTTTTTAATTCACATGTCCTACACAGATTTAGTGAAAAGTCAGCCCCAAATCAGCCCTCCTGAGCTGGTACTTGGATATGCACAGAGACATAACTCATGGTATGGGGTGACACGTGGGTAAGTGTGATTTTGGTACCTCTGATCAGAAGTACAGGACCCCTGAAAGGGATAAGGGCTTGGCTCAGAGTTTTGCAATTTTCCTCATGGATTCTGCCTGAGTTGTGTTTAACCAGGGGCACTGAGCCTCGAGGGAGAGCACTTTGAAACTGTTAGGGCCAAGTATTTTCTTCCCTGTTTGTTGGTGTCAATCTGTGCTTTTTTATTTTTCTGTGAACTGCTTTATGGAGTTAGAAAGAATGAATCCCAAACATCTTTTCTTTTTTTCCCCAGAACTGGTCAGGTTTGGTGCAGTTCTCTCATTCACAGTCTCGGATGGTACTGACAGTGGAGAACAGATTTTTAATTAAAAGGAAAAAAGGTATTAACAAATGCCTCACATCAAAGCAACTGGTCTCCAACCTGACTAGCCCAGGATGCTTGCCCCTGCTAGGCTCCTGGACAAACACACTTCACCACTGTGATCTTAAGAGGCTGAAGTATCTTTCAGACAAGCTCATTCCTTAGACTTAATTAAAACCTAGTTCGCTCCTTTATTCAATTTATGAGGCCTAGCCAGTAGGATTAAGCGATTACAGGCAAAAAGCCCCATTTGTGAAACACTCATAAGCTCAAGCTGCTAGACTGCTCAGTTGTACTCCATTAAATTAATAAGGAATGAATAGACTGATCCATTATGAATAAAGCTGTGGGGAGCCTCAGCATTGCCTCAGACTCTCTGCACACTCCTTAGAGAACATTTGTGCAAAATGATTATGTTCATATTCATTCAATTGGAATTCTATAAAAGTGGAATGCATAAATTACTCTAAAGATGGGGAGTTTATCTTAAACATTAACTATGTGTGTGAATTAATAAGACTATTATAAAACCATTAGCATTCAGTGTATTTACCTACGTATGCTGCATACCTAAACTAAATTCAACAATTGTTCCTAATTGCTATTCTTGTTGTGTGATCAAGCTGTGGCTCATTTTCCCTTGTAGTCATAATATTTATGAATTGCAGTTTTTCCTGTTAAAACTCCTCAATCCCCCTTTCCCCCTCAGCTTTACACTTGCTCCTGGTAGCTTTTCAGAATACAGTAAAATACTGGGCTGTTAATGCATTGGGAAGTGAAAAATCAAGAAATGCTTACAGGTGTGTTAAAATAAGGCATTGGATATCATCTGCAAGTTAACTTGTCATCAACTAAACCTTTATCTTGTATAGGGTATTAGCTGAGAAAGAATGATAGTGACTGAGTTTCCCCTGAATGTGCTACTGTTGTGCAAGACCCAGCAGAATCCCAGTTTCAAAATACAGAGGGGGCAAAATCCATCTTCAGCCTTTGCTGTGTTGTGAACATGCACGGTCTGTTTCTTCTAGAAGAACTCCAAATGACTTGATAGGTAAAAAACAAACCTAAAGACCAAAATGAGGAGGTGGATTGATGAAAAAACACCAGCTCAGCTTTTAGAGGATATGGCAAACAAGGTGTTAAATGAACAAACATGGGTTAGTTGCTAAGGTTATTAAAGCAAGCGCTCAAACAGCAAGTAGTGGGGGTATGAGAGAAAGGGTCGGCACTGAGCTGCTGGGACAGACACTTTGAGCAGACAAACTTTCCTCCTGCCATGCATTCCCCTTTCTGTCCTTTGACACTTTCTGACAGAGCAATCGGAGCAACAGACACTGTGGGGTTATTGAGTTGGTTCACCAGGGACTGGGCTGAAGCAAAAAGACTGCATTATTGGGGCTGATTCGATGTGATCTCGATGAAATGGCAAGGAGGGGTATCTAGGCATGGTGTTATTTTCAGAGCTGTTCCTGAGTAGAGTGAGGAAGTTAGGTGTTAACATAGGTTAGCTAGCACGTCTGACCTTCATTGTTCCCAGTGGAAACAGTGACAGTCTATTAGTCCTCCACAAGGGATATCACTGTCTCACAGCAGCTCTGAAAATCCCCGAGGACACTCCTGGAACAACAATAATTCTGCAAGAGTTCACACAACGTTAGAGCCCTGTGAAATGTTTGCAACAAATCTTGCCTGGATGGAGAGGGAGATGTGGTAGGAAGGGGGAGAGGGATGGCTTTGAACTCAGCTACATTTGAGAGGAGACACTAACCTTGCAGGCAAGTCAGACCAGGTGGGAGTTTTTCAACAGGAAAATCTTACTAATTCTCTTGAAATGAAATAGCCAAATAGATAAAAGAAGGTGGAAATTAGTTTTTTAGCTTAATCTTTCTTCTGAAGTAGAATATCAACCTCTAAATCTGAATTTTAAAGCAAAAGACAAAGAATTTAAACTATGAAACTCATAGGGGCTAAAAGCCAAAGAAACCAATTTTCAGCTCAACTCTTAGGAAATGGAGTGACAGAGTTTTAATACAGCTTATAGGAAGTAGTAGTTGAATCAAAGTATGATTGCTTTTGATATAAAAATAATGCTATGCATGGGTAAGTAAGTCTGTAGATTTTTACACATTGAGTGGCTGCTAAAATCTTTTCGTGGCTGTACTTTTAGAATAAAAGTGTAGGAGTAAAGAAACTCTTAGATCTACTACTGGATTTCTTAGACCAAATATTCTCTTCTGTTACACTATCTTTTCCAATTATTGTACCTTTCAAATATTCCGTTACCCTTTGGCCTGTAACATGATTGTGTGGTGTGTTCTGGCCTCAAATAGAGCACAGTCTGGTGCTCACAAGGGGATGAGTGATGCCTGTACACAGACAACCTGACACAGATGTCCTATGAGGTCTCCAGGATTCGGTAAAGATACAGCATGGGCTATGTTCAAGGGTAACCTCTACTTGCTGTTGTGGAGATCTTTTGACTGGGAGGTGTATCTCAAGGCACAGAGTTACTTGATGTCATTAGGGCCCCTGGATGGCTTAATCCAGGCTTGATCGAAAGGATTAATAAATGAATTCTTGACAGAGCCTGCATGTGCAGTCTGTATTGGAGAAAGGCTTATTCTTTGGCCTGACTCCAAGAGAAACTAATCATCATGAACTTCATGCAGATTTACGATTATTCTTTCTATAGAAAGGGTTAGGCCAGCACTCTATGGCAGTAGTGAAAAGTCTGCAGAAAAGGAGAAAGCCAAACATACACAGAACAAACATTGTATATCGGCTTTTTTTCCTTGAAATCCTTCCCTTGGATTTCCTACATTTTCACAGAAAACTGGTGTAAGAGTACTATCATGTATTAAACCAGATAGAATCGTCTCCAGGAGACAGAAATATCATACAGTCTTATTTTTCCAAGGGAGATGATATCACGAAATAAAGTGATAAGAAAGAAAGCTACTGTGATAGTATGAAATATGTCCACTGGCTGCCTTCAGCACAGTAATCTTTTATGTTCAAACTATTACTCAACGTACGGATTATTGAAACGCTGTTCTTCTGTGGTGCTCTCTTGGGTGATCTATGGAAGCCTGCAGAAGTCAGTGAAAAGAATCTTATCATTTCTGCTTGTTCCTTAAAAAAATGGTAATAAAATAATCTATCTATTAATTTCAGTATACATATATATGTGTGTTGGAAATACAATACCATGGCAGGGGTTTTAAAAGGTGCTGTTTAATAATCAGATTTCTAATGAACTTTCAGAATATGCAGGAAAAAAAGAGAAAAACCACAACCTGCTCATCCAGGATTTTAGACTTCCTTTTTTTAATTTTTAAATTATTTTTATTAAAAGCTGGTTGAAAAAATTTTGTAATGTATTTCCAACACTGCATTAGCAGATATGCTTGGATTCGTTAGGTTATCTCCTGCTCATAGGATTTTGTTAGACAAGGTTTTGTAATAGTCATTAAAATGAAGACCAAAGCTGTCCCAGTGCTTTTCCTTGGTCTTGAGATAGCTTTTTCCTTTTTCTTTTTAATGCAAAATTTTTCACTTTAAAATGTTGTTTTCCTGCCTCTTGCACAAAAAAAGGGACATAATGAGGGGGACAGAGATAATACTGGGGCTGTAGAATTCCTTTATTCTGTAAGGCAACAGACCAGTGGTCTGTAAGTTCCAGTATCTATCCCAAAAGAAAATTAAAATCACTTGGTCGGCCAGGCAGTGCAAGATGACCACAATTCTTCTGTGATCCCTGCATGTGATTAGTGTATTCCTAGAACCATGGGGACTGTTAATCCTTGTGACTTAAGCTAAATAGTCTAACTGCAGATGTTACTACTTTGTAGATTCTGCATTATTTGGATCTCATTAATGTGTGACATGGTTTATGAGCTACATGATGTGTGATGTGTGAATGGGTGCACAAGGACACGGGAGTTTCTCCCACTTGGGGGGCTGTGTAAAGGCTGAGTTCATTTTGTGCATGTGCTCTAAGGGTGAGTGTAAATCTCCTTAACACAGGAGAATTAGGAATTTGCTTGCTTCCAGCCTGGCAAAACTTCATGTGTGGTAAAAACACAGCAGCAGCTGATTTTGTATTACTGCTGATGGTACTCCAGTTTAGGGGAAGATGCCTTGGTTCATGGCAGTGTGGCCATTCCGAGGGCCCCAGGCAGCCCTTTTCTCCTGCAAAAGCCCTTGCTCCAATTGTGATATCTGCTGTAGCATTCTGTGTGGTCCAGAGTATCTGCCAGGGTAATAACCAGTGAAGGGGTTATTATTCAAGGTAATAACCTTGGTGCTTAGCAATTGCCAGTGGAGGATGGTGGGCACTTCTCAAGGCAAGACTATCAGGACTCTCAATCTCATGGTCAATGGGATGTTACAGTGATGTGTCTGTTCAGAACAAGCACATTTGTACTCCCTGGGGCCCCTCACCCAAGCAGTCCTCCCTACACAGACAACTGTGGCAGGTCTTCATGTCTCAGATGTGTTTGGTTGAAAAGGCAAATGACAATTTTACCCCTGTGCTATGTCATAGACAACAAATACTTCATGGTAGTGCAGGTGTTCCCAGCCTGGGTAACACTTCTCCTTGACATGAAATCGAATATCAACAATTTGAAAGACAGATTTGATACATGATAATAGCAGATATCATGGATAATGCCCTCATGAGTATATATGTCCCAGGCTATCCTGTTTTCCTGTGTGGTACTGATATGTATGGATTTTGTATGCTCAGAACCATTGCTTCCACCTTGACATGAAAACAGAGGAGTCACTGTGGAACGGAGGAATCATTTCCTCCTGTACTCAGGACAGGTATTTATTTGATAATTTGTCATGGAAAATGGAGCAAGGTGAAGTTTCTAGTGTTGAGATGAAGGAGAGACACCTATTTATTCTGTCGCCTTCCATAAGTTACATTTGGATTGCTTGCATTTCTTGAGATGCCGTGATAATACATTGCTGTTCAACTTCCTCATGGAAATTCCTTCCTTGTCTCAGTGAAGCAACAGGTAATGATATGGACACACTTATTAGACTTGTGTTTAGATGCATTCCAGTGTTAACATATCATATAGATATCTTCCCCCTTGAAAACAAGCAAAACACCAAGGAATAGCACCACCCATGCTTTAACATCACAGGAGTCCCAGGGAGGAGACTTCACCAATAATGTTTGGGTAATAATAATAATTTCTTGGATGTATATGTTTACCTGTATGATTAGCCTGGGAAACTGTGGGAGGCACAGAAACTCACACCTAGTGGAATGAACCACCTCACTCAATGACAGTCCCCTTGAGTGCAGGCTGAAGCTGAGGTAGAAGATGAGCTATTTAATGTGCCAGGAGCCAGTAGTATTGTCCCAGAAGCTGGCACCCTTTTTCTCTATCATGCTCACTGTGGTGCTTACTGAGATACAAGTCAGTGAGAATCCTTCTAAAGTGGGACTTGAGTGGGTCTTCAAATAAATTGACTGCTCTCTTAAAAAATAATTCTCATGAAAGCATAATGCTGCCAAGAGAGGGATAAAGGTCACCTTGGTGATAAATGATAGCTATGTAACAGTCTAGGAAGAATTTCTAAGGTTTTCTAAAGTTAGAATAGGGATAAGTGGCCTGTTAGGTAATTTTCCATTTCTTGAAATATCTCTCCTCTTTTTTTGGCCAATTTGCTCTCTCCTTACATGCTCTATTTTGGCCGGTTTCCCTAAACGTCTGCTAGAAACTCAGCATGTACTAAAGGCCTGCAAACCAGATGACCATATAATGATCACTTCTCAGTTTCCACCGCATTGAGCTGTGACATCCCATGGTACAAGCAGGATTATACTGGGTACCCAACATGCCACACCAGTCCCAGGGTCATGACATTCTGTTGTCCTGTATCTGTATCATGAATTAAGAGTTGAAGCCACACTGTCTCTGCTGGCCTGCAAGCATGTAATTCCAATGAGCAGTATCCCCCAAAGGGTAATAAACTCTTTAATAACAGTAATGTAGCAACCACAATAATGAAAAAAAGTGATTACATTCTACATAAAAATATAAAAGCTCATTTGATCCTGAGGTCCCCAGTGGCACATTACCTGGGCTTTTATTTAAGATATAACATTTCTTTCTTACATATTATTCTGGTCTTTTGTTAACATTAATATAAAACATCAGTAAAATTGTCATTGGAGGAATTTAATAAGGAGTGGGTATGGCTTAGTGATGCACACTGTTAATTCTGAGTCCTTCCATGAATCTAATCTAGAAAAGCACAAGATGCTCTGCCTGGGTGTTTCAGTGCTGAACCCCACTTTGCTTATGCAAGGCAGACTAGAAGATCCCTACTTTAGAAGCAGGCCTCTTTCCTCTCCTAAAATAGGAATGCTTCTACAAGCACATAAGTTTCAGGAAATGTGAGAGTCCCTTCTTGTACTTTTACTTACTCTTCATTCATGATGATTTTCCTGCAAATCCAGGCTAACTCCAGAGATCTAGAATGACACCAGGGGATTTTCTGTCATGTGTCTGTCAGGGCATCTGAGAGCTGAAACCAGCCAAACCCTACTCTGTAATCCACCTTGCTGTATTTCTATTCTATCTAATACTGGGAGGAAAGCTACCCTGCTAAGCATTGCTTTCCTCCCAGTATAGATAGTATAGACATTACTGAGCCTGTGGGCAGACTTCAAAAGAATCTGAATTCCAGCAGCAATTTTTCTGCGCTGTCCCTTGTAATCTGTACGGTAGAAATATATTCAGACTTTTTCCA
>NW_008687716.1:54583-111314 GCF_000695815.1 Acanthisitta chloris | reverse complement strand
TGCTGAAGACTCTAGCCTTCCCATCATGTCACTGAGGAATTAATCCCCTGTGCTGTAAGTAAGAACATACGGCAAACCATTAGTCATCAGCCAATGCATGGACACAGTTTTGTTCTAGAAAGTGTGCTGGCTGAGATGGGGAGTGGAAGGATGGGGTTTTTAATAGAAGTTTTTAACAGGGTTTTAAATGCTCTCAAATCAGAGACATATCTGAAGATGAAGAAAGCGCACAAGCAGGTAAAGTGCATTAGCAAATCCTCCTGTGAGGTTTGGCACAGGGGTTGTGGTGGACTTTGAGGTTGTGACATAAAATAAGCTTCTACCTCCCTTTGTATGGAAGCTTCCCATGTTCCCAGAAGCCAAGGGCCTGCCTTCATTTCCAAGTGTGCAAATTTCTTTCTGTCAAATGGAAGCAAATTATTTTAGGTAAAGAAACACATAGCTTCTTGTTTTTCAGGTATGTGAGACTGTCATTCCAGAAGGTCCCTCAAAAATGTGTGTGGACATTTGCCATTATCTATACCTTCTCCTTGCATAACACAACCCTCCAGCAGTTGGTGAACACACAGGGTATGTCATACTTGTTGTAACCCTCTCTGACTCTGTTCTTCCTCCCATTCTTTGATCATATCCACAGCTTGTCTTACCAGATGTGTATGGTCAATCACAGCTTTAGGGCAAGGGTTGCCTCTGTTTCAATATGCATATAGGCATGTAATGCAACAGGACTGGTGTTCCTGGGTGTAAATGCAAAACAAATACATAATGGTAATCAAGGCAATAGACTGCCTGAAATGGAGGTGATAGAAGGTGACGCCTTTTCAAAAGTGTGTCTACCAAATATCCTTCTAACTGAACAAAAGGTGAGAAGTACCCACAAAGAGATAAAAGATTTCTTGTGTTCCTTTCCATGGAGGTGGATGCAGCACCAACCAGAACTTTTAAACATCTTTGTTTTTGAAGTGATGAGCCTTTTAAAAATAACATTGCATGGGTAGCCTTAGTGAATAGCAATTGAGGTAGATGTGCTACCATGCTTGTTCTCTTACTAGTCATTGACTGGAAATGCTCACAAAAGGAATAAAAAGTACATTTGCCTTGTTAATACAATTTGTATTACATATTCATAAACCATTTTATAAAGCTCCCAAGGAAAAATTCAATTGTACTGAAAGCACATAATGGTAGAGCGGCCATACAGAAAACAGGCAGCATGTTGCAGAATTAACTGCACAATGAATGAAATGCAATGTCTATAATAAACGCATTCAGATATAAATTATGGGAGAGTAGATGAAATGTTTGTTAAGCAATAAAGCTTGCAACCGTACATGTGAAATTGAATGGGATTTATCATAAAATATTGTGGAGGATACAGGCTGAATATGTGTTACAAATTGACTGAATTAAAAATAATCCAAGGAAAGCAAGCTTTTAGGAGACTGAAAATTTTAGGAAATGAGTTCATAAGCTGTTTAGCTCTGACCCAAAGTCCCCTGGTGCCAAGAAAAAGAGAGGGAAGAAAATAAGAAGAGAATAATTTCTTAGAGGACTGCAGTTATGTTGTCTTAATTTTAACCTCCTAAATTTTGTCAAATAATCAGACTCCCTGTTGAACCAGCAGCATCTCACTGGAATGGAGGGTAGAGAATTTGGCCCAGCAGTGTTTGGTTAGTATGATTTACAATGGAAGACTTTTTTTTTTTCCCTGAACTATTTATCTCAGTAAGGCTGTTGTACTGAGGGCAGGATAGATGATATTTTGGTTGGACCTTAAAGAGATATGTGGTATGTTTTCCCAAAAGACTTTACCAGATATCTCAATACAAACAACAGAGTTGCTGAAGGACACATTCTGTGGGATTCCATACCAAGCTTGACTGAAGTCCACTTCTCAAAATTACAGAGAGTACGCTTTTGCTCTTGTCCAAAAATTGAAAATACTCACAGTTTTTACAGCACTATGGAAATATTGTACTTATAAACAGCAACCAACAAAATCACCAATCTCTCAGAACTGGATTTAAAATTCATATAGATGTTTATGGGATAGGGGGATAAAAAAAGAGTGGCATATTTTCCAACCACAAATAACATTTTCAGCTATGGAAACATATGACAGCCTGAGAAAAAGAGAGAAATCAGAGCTATAGATTCTGTGCCTGAGAGGGTCATCCCTTTTCTTGATCTTACCTAGATGGTTTTTAGGTCATTTCTCTCCTTTCAAGCAGTGAGTAATGACCATTTCTCAGAGTAGTTAAATGTATACAAAGAAGTCTGGAAGCTAGAATACAAAGTGGTGTTTCTGTAGGGGCTTTAAGATGGTTGTTCTGATTTACAGATGGAGGATTGTGCCCCTAGACTGAAGATGAGTGCAGCCAAGTGCCACAGAGGTGGCTGACCTGGTCTTTATGTATCTGCTGAGCCTAAGATCCCTATTTCTGGGGGTGTGTTTCACTGTGGTGACATTCTGATAGAGTTTGTCAGACCAAAGGAGTAAATACATGACTTCCCTCTGATTAACTCACCTGACTCACCAATAGACCTCCTTTAATCTCTCTGCCCATGCAGCCCAACTGAATCTTTTTGGCTTGCCTCTGCTGCTGTTTAATAAATAAAGGGATTCCTCTCCTCAGAATCACATGTAGAAAGCACTTCCAGTTGTTATCCAGCAGCATTTTAATTTCAAGAGATAATGCTGAGCTATTTCAATGGAATGGGAGTTGCTGGACCATTTTGCAGAGCTAAATATAAATAAATGAGAAGAAATTAACTCAAGTAGACTCCATTTTGCTTCCCTGCCGAATGGATGTATTTTCCCATGTGTAAGAGATTCCACGGATTTTTTGTTCCCTTTTTTCACTGGAAAAACCACACTGAGTACAAACATACATCGGCATCCCGCAGTGTATCAAGAGGGGCTGGTAATCTTACCCTTTTAAGAAATGTGGCATGTGCCCAGCACTTTTGGATTGCATTTTATTTGGAGGAATACAGGCTATGAAAACCCTCTTCCCTACTGAGGGAGGAAAGCCTGTTAACTTGTCAGCCTTCATCTGAAAGGCCAAGGGTTCAAAGCTGCTCATCAGTGTTGGTTGACATTCCCCCTTAGTGCCTTTGAAAGTATCAAGTTTGCCAGTTATTGACTGCATTGCTGAGTTATCTGTTGTATAAGCACAATTTCCATAAAGGACATAAGGCCAGGGACATGTTCACCAGGCGTTTTAAGACATGGTTGATTTGATTTTCTCATTTCTTGTTTTCTCTAAACATATTTCTTTCAAATATTAAATTGTAACAATATTATTGATTGTGTTCTGCTCATGGAGCAATAGCATCCATTTGGCTTTTTACATTTTTTTTCTTCTTAATGATTTGCTCAGAGGGTGTAAAGAAGTAGAGGAGATGAAATACCTTTGTCCCTTGGAGATGAGGGCATTCCAATGGAGATCAGCAACATGGCAATACAAGATCTGTTAGCACTGTGACAGATCAGGCAGAGGCCCCAAATATGAAATCTTTCTCTGCATTACAGTAAGAGATTCAGCACTTCACATACAGGACTTAATATTGAAACACCATGTTTTTCTTCAATTAACAACTAGATTCCCACATGATTTGAATAAATCTGGAGGAAAATTCTCTAGGAGCACAAGAATTGTAAAGTCAGTTGAGGGGAAAAACATGCCATGTATAATCTGCCCTGGGCAAAGAAAATGCATCATGTTTTGAAATGCTGAATGCAGGCAATTCAGCAGAAAGTGAATTGTGGGCAGAAACACAGTGTTCAGCTGGTAGGGCAACAGAGAGGATGTCTCAGTCAATTCTGTCTTTTTACTGTTTACTATGTTATTGCAACTGAAGAGGTAATACCACTCAATGAGGCAAATTTCATTCTTAGATTCATGCGCATAATTATCAGTGACCTTTTATATCTGAGACAGAATTGATTCCGATGAGAGCTCTACTTCCTGCTCTTCATTCAGGGTCTTGCCCAATTTGTTTTACATGCTCAACAGTCATTATTTGGATGAACCAATCATGGAGATTGGCTATTATTGATAGATCTTCCAGGAAATATGTCAAAGTTAAGTAAAAATAAATAAAACATGAAATTAACATGAACATGTTTTTTTCCTAATCAGATACATGTTTCAGTAGCTCTTGCTAAAGTGGCCCGATCTAACCAGGAGGATGTAATTGATATGAAAGGTTTATTAAGAAAAGCAATTCAACATATCCGTTATACACAGGGGAATATTGCTCAGGGTAAACTAATGTGGAAAAATTAAAATTATCCTCCAACGAACATTTGTTGAAGATTTGCAGACCTGTATCAAACCATCTTCTAAGGTTCATCAAAGTTCTGTAATAAATTCTGAATATTCTGAAAATCCTGAAACAGATCTTGTCTTGTGGAACTGCCAGGTTTTCTGATACACCAGAACAGGAGGCCAAAGGACTATTATGATACATATATAAAGCCCATTTAGCAGGTGAGAGAAACAGGGAGTGCTCAAGTTCACATGCCCAGTAAGTTTTGGTGCTATGATTAAATGCTGAGCCCTGCATCTTCTGAAACAAACTTTCTTGGGCAGAGGAGGAGCTCTCAGCTTTCTGACTCAGATAGAAGAGTGCTTTAGGCCTTCTGAAATGAAGGTCCAGATCATGGTCTGGATGGCTGACAATGTTGCAGTGTGTGCCAGAATCTCCCTCTGGCTTTATGAAAAGTGGTAGGTTCTCAGCATCTAAATGTCTCTACTTGTTTATGCAAAAAATTGGGCTCTCAAAATTAATGAATGCTTTTCAAGAATTTTGTGCAAAGTTTGCTTCGGTGAGTCAGGAGAAGAGGTATGAATAGAACCCAGGGCTCCTCACTCCTGGCCCCATGCACCAACCACCAAGACCATTTACTTTTCTAGCCAGCGCCAGAGTGAAGATGTGAAAATACCACAGGCAATTTTATTTTATTTTATTTTATTTCAAATTTTCCATTCAGTTTTGCAGACTCAGGATGTTTGGTTAGCTCTCTACATGGAGCAAGAGGTTAATATTAACTTTGCTGTGGAGTTTTTCACTTCTAGATGTGTGAAAGATGAGTCTTTCCTCTTGCTTTCCCCACTGACCTCTGCTTGAAGGTGAGTGGAGATGTGTGTTGAGTTATTTTTGCTTTGAAGAAATGGGTACAGAAGGAGATGTAAGGAGAACTCAGCCTGTTGGGGTACCAGCCTCAACCTCTCATTGGCAAAGAATAAAGAGGACGGGGAGAACAGGGAGGCCAGGAATAGCAAATGGTCCACAGTCCTGGTCTGTGCTGTTGATTACATCCTCTGGTGATCCAGCTAGGGGATCAACAGGCCAGTTGTGCCCAGTCATTAAGGAAAGGCATGTCTGTAATTAATGGCAAAGGGCCTGATACAATAAAAGGCATGTCTGCCTTCTGCATCGCAAGGCCCACATAGGGCTGCAAAAGACGCCAAAGAAAATCAATGTTAAGCAGCTTGTATGGATTTGTGCAGACCTTTACAGTGCCAAAGTCCAGACATATTTCTCATTGAGCTGAGTCCTCATATGTTTTATTTATAATTTAATGCTAAAATTTATGAAGGAGGTGCATGGCAGAGGGGGAACCCATAACCTTGTCATTTCTTTTCTTAAAGCAGCAGCTACTAGATCTAGGAAAGAATTACGTCCTCCTCCTTCTCTCTGACTCTGCAGCATAAAATGTAACATACTAGAGATTTTATTCACTCTGAGATTGTTTTCACTGAATCAGCTGTACAGCTGAAGTGCCTGTTGCATATCACACAAGTTTTTATCAAAATCTCTAACTGCCAATCACTTGCTCTAAACTAAATCACCTCAGCTGTTATTCATCAAGTATGCCATGTTGCATTATAGACTTTCATAACTCAGACACTTAAGGTATGAAAGAAATTAATTGCCTGTAATATTTTCCATAAAAACAAATAAACAGCACTAGGTGCTTTTTGAAACTCAATCAGAGGATTGATTTCAAATTAAATTGTATTTCACAATAGTTCAAGCACTCACCACTAGAAGCTGTAATCTTGGAACTTTAAATATGGATACTTTAATTCCAGAATGTCACATGCTTTATACATTTGTATTGAAATTTAAACCATTGCCATAAGAAAATGTCATGGTTTAACCCCAGCAGACATATAAGCCTCGCACAGGTTCTCTCTCCCTCCCCCAGCAGTGGAATGGGGAGAGAATTAAAAGAGTAAAAGTGAGAAACTTTGTGAGCTAAAGACACTTTAATAGGTAAAGCAAAAGCCACACACAGAAAAGCAAAGCAAAACAAGGAATTCCATGGCAGGCAGGTGTTCGGCCATTCCCAGGAAAGCAGGATCCATCATGTGTAATGGTGACTTGGGAGGACAAAAGACATAGCACCAAACTCAAACCCTTCCTTCTTCTTCCCTCAATTTTATATGCTGAATATGATGCCATATGGTATGAGATATGCCTTGAGTCAGTTGAGGTCGGCTGTCCTGGCTGTGTCCCCTCCCCAGTCCTTGTGCCCCACAGCCTCCTTGGTAGTGGGGTGGTGTGAGGAGTAGAAAAGGCCTTGAGTCTGTGTAAGTGCTGTTCAGCAATAACAAAAACGTCCCTAAATTATCAACACTGTTTTCAGCACAAATCCAAAACTCAGCCCATACTAGCTACTCTGAAGAAAACTAACTCTACCCCAGGCAAAACCAGCACAGAAAATAAAAGGAGCATACATAAAAATGTATTAAACATGACAGCAACATTAACAGCCTTGTTTGGAGAGAGGAAGGTTTTTAACAGAATACATTATTTACTGGTCTCTGTTGTATTGTTCCACCATAATGTCAGGATTACATTTTCATGGAAAGTGTGGATCAGGCTTTTCCCCTTCTGACATCAGCCACATTTGTATTATGACGCTCAGATGAGACACCAAGGTGCAGGATTTCTGCTGGCATGCGTCCAACCAGATCAGCACTGCAGAGCCAGCTGAGCTTAATTGAATTGTCCTGGAAACCTAAAAGAGAAAAGGCTGCCAGGGAAAGAACACAGGTTTCTGCAATGGAGAAGACTTAATGACAGGAGAACCTCAAAATGTTTTGTTCCATTAAATTGCCAAGAACAGGTAGGAGTCCAAAACTCACACAAGACTCCTGGGTAAGGATCCAAACATTGCATATATTTTTGTGTTCATTTGAATTACCCAAATGGCCTGGTTCAGCAAAATCTGAGCTGGGAGTATCAGGGAAACGGCTGTCACATGAACTGTTTAGTTAAATTTAGTTAAACAGTTAAATATTACCACTCTTATAAGCAAAAGACCAGAAACTCCACATAATCCAAAACATTTCACATTTTTTATAGTAAAAACATGTTTCCTCTTTTATCCCTCCCCCCTTTTTTTGGGCCTTAAATATGTCAGTTGTTTAAAAGATGTGACTGCCCTTATAAATGTATCGAAGATAAGCCAGGTTGTAAAGGATTCAGGTTCATGAACTGTGTTTATACAGTCTATTGTTTAGTACTCATGAATAATTGATTCTTGTCCTTCCTGCACAAATATTCAATCAGATACCATTCAAATTGATAGCAGGTGTCTGATCTAGGAAAAAATGGCAATGTTCTTTGACTGGAGATGTGATTGTAATACAACTCAACTCCAGCCATGGAGTACAGAGGAGTGTCATACATTTCAAATGGGACCTGTTGAGAGACAGGGTTTCTAATTAAAACAGCAATCTGTGTAATTGTCTGATATGTTTTGGGTAAGCAACCATCTCAAAACATGTTTATTGCATTATATCTTTCTGCATATATATGTGAAATGGAGAACAGACCATAATTTTTAAACATTGCTTGTTCTGGTGAGAGGTTAGATTATGCAGACAGAAGAATACTGTAGTCTGTAATTCCATAGGATCCTTACATACCCAGTATTAAAAAACTGACTCTGATTTCCCCAAGACCACGTGATGACCAGGAGACATAGAATAATTGCATTATGTGATATATTATTTAAGATCCAGTAAGAAGGTGCCTGTTCCTTAAAGCACAGATTCTTTTCAAATGGATTACAACTTTCACTACTGGAAACTTCCTGTAAGTAGCTTTATATATGGCAGGAAAACAAAATGTGCATAGAAACAGAGCAGGGAGCAGGACCTGCTTGTGCATCCCTGAACCTTGGAGCACTGCTCATTTCTTGCTCAGGGAGGTTTGTGGACATGTGCAAAGTTATGCCTGATATGGAAAGAATAGCTGCAGACTGAATATAGATACATAACTGGAATTTTGCTCCAAGGCACATGAAAATGAGTCTGAGGAGTCAGAGGTCCAATATGCTCCGACTAAAGTGAATGCAAGTTTAGTCATTGAATTAACCAAGACAAAAATTAATTCTAAGTTGATTTTAGGAAATACAGTGTATATTCCACTTCTAATTGACTGATATTAGTAGGAACTCTGGAAGAGCCATTGAGCAAATATGTAAATAGTTTTGATTTTGGTCATTGTCATGCTGAAAATGTTCCTGTGGGAGGCTTCAGCCTTTGGAAGGGTGTGGAAGAGCAGAGAAGTAGTGCTCATGTGTTTTGCATCAAAGTCCCAAAGCACTGTGCTGTGAAGAAGCAAAGTGCTTCAATTCCTTCTTGTTCTTACTCAATCCATGGGTTTTCTTGGTACATTCTGCAAGGGTATTTTTAGAGTTACTGTTTTCACTTTGTTGTGCTTCTTCCCTGGGGCCTCCCACCCCCTGAGATTAATGCTTAAAGACAGAAAATTGGAAGTTCTGAAAATTATTTTCTTCTGGTTGTCAGTGATGACAGTTTTCCATATTTCCATATTTCTTTATTTACAGAACATTATATTTTCATCCTGTTTTCTATCAAAATGGCTCTGTAGGTGTAGCAAAGATGTTCTGTTTTATAGCATTCATGTCCATCCATACACATTTGACTACCAGCATGGAAAGATAATGTTGTTTACAGGTGGAATATGGATCAATGAATGGTCGGTCAAGTGAGGATGAGAGTTTTTATAGTTGTTTTAGAATTATGCATTTGAACTAAGCAGCTGTTGGCACTGAATAGTTCTCCCACATCCTTCAGCTCACTAGCTCTCATGTATTTCCAAAAAATTAATTCAGCCGTGGAGTGTTAACTCTCATTGTTTATTTGCATCTTAATTATGGCTGGCAGTTCTTGAATGTTATCAATTACTCTCCTCCATTTCTCTCTCAAACCTTCAGACCCATCTTACAACCCTCTCTGCACTTGATCAGTTCTTTAGATCCGTATTACAACTCTCCATGCACTTGTTCCATCCCGTCACCCCAACGCACAAACATTTCAGAAAGCTGCAAGTTTCTGTGTGAAGTGAGGAGAGAGAGAGAGGTCCTGCATCTGCCATACACCAACTCCAAGGTGTGTTTCAGAGTGCTTTGTTCTTGTCAATTGAAAAGCTCTTTTTGGGTTGCTTATTTGGGTAAAATGTTTTCGCTCTAGAGCAGCATAGAATGTTAAAGTTCCTTTCTTTTCTTTTTTGAATACTATGTCACTGTTTGTGAAGGTTCAAGCAAATGCTTTACTTTGTCTGCTCAGCCCTGCTGTGCACAAACCTCAGTATTTTTAGGGAGTGCAGACCCTGAAGTCAGTAGCACACTAAAAATGCTCAGTCTTCCATAAATATTACCCTTCCCCTGACCTTCCTTCATTTTCCATGCTGGATTCCACTTCTGAATCTATTCATTTTGAATAGGCAGCAAAATCCTTCCTTGGAATAGATAACTCAGATACACCTTGCCAGCTGTAGCAGTTCGTAATGTATGTATTATTGAAATATTGGCAGTGGTCTCTGAAACCACAAACAGAATTAGTTGTACCCAGAGAAACATATTTTCTTTCAGTGGCTTGAATAGCCAACAATTACTAAAAATATCCTCCTCCTTTTCATAATTTCAGAAGATAACATAGTATTTAGTGTACAAGTGACATAACACATGAATCAGCTCTTCATAAAGACTTCTTTTTCCCCTGGCACTTTACAAATATTCAGATAGGGCAGCTCACAAAGACAGCAATTTCTTTCTGTTCTCTGTTAAGGGCATCTAATGCTTGCTAAAGGTTTCAAGTTGCCTGCCTTCCACTACTAATGTTTCTCCTCAGCTAAGCACAAACCCGAATACAATCCTGCCACCACTTTCCTCATGTGTGGCACCTTAAGCATGGGAATAACTGCAGTGATGTTTCCAGCCCATTGCCAGAAACACAGCACAGAAGTAGTGGCAAGGCTGGGCCCGGGTCTCTGTCTCTGGTTCTCACTTCTCTCTCCTATTCCTTGGGACACAGAAGGAGGGACAGCTGTGTTGACTGAGGTGTGTCCTTAGTGTCCTTACTGCTGTGCCCATGGGGCACTGCCAGTTGGGTAACGCTGTGGGAAAAGAACAGAGAAGGGTATTTCCCTTGCAACTCAGAAAATGGCATTTGTGTTATTTTTTCTGGCAGTCTCTGCACTTCACCTCAGGAGTGAACCATAGTTTGTAATTTGTTGCTTGTATTAGTGTGCTTACAACTTTGAGAACTCTGAAGAGCTGTCATGCATACCAGTTTTTTAGTGTTTATGAGGTTATTTAGAAGTGACATGTATTTGCAATAATCAAATGACAGTGTGAGTGACATGCTGTACTCTCTAGGAGCAACCAGGGTGGGAAACTGGTGGCAGAGACATGTTGGATAGAAAAAAACATCTTGAATTGCTGCAGTAATGAGCCTAAAACCCAACAGTAAAAGCTTTTGAAGATCTGGACCCTGCTGGTATTCCTTGGTTTTGAATTCTTCCCCTTTTTCTTGCTAATAAGCCAGGATTTGGTGGTGTGTTCCTTGCATTGCTTTGGTGAAATGCAACTTTATAGGAAAACTAAATAACCGGCAGCTGCTGGAAGGAGGGGCTCTGCTTCTCCATCCCTCAGTATCATTGACCTCTCCAATCCCTTGAAGGTGCACACTGTGGCAACTGTTGGAAAATCCTTTTTCCCCCCTACTTATTTTTCTGACAATTTGACTGCACAAATTTGCACATTCTTCACTTGGATGTGCATAGCTTTCCTGGCAGAGATGTATATGACCAAGTATGTGGGGCACTGCCTGACCTGTAGTGGGAACCTTCACCTATAGATTTGCTTGGAGTGGGAAGATGGATGGCTCCTGTATATTCAATTTGAATTTTGAGCTGTTTAGTTCTCTAGGAATTTCTTATAATGAGTCTGTCATTCTGCTGGAAATGAAATAGCATCATGGATTTCTGTTCAGCAAATGCTGAATTGTATTCTGAGAATTTTAGAGGATGTGGGAAGCCCCAAAGCATGAGAAAAGTGTTAAGTGTTGTACCTACCTTTTTAAAAGGAGAAAAACAAGGGTTCAGGAATTCATCAACCAGTCAGCCCAATCACTATTCCTGGAAACACACTGGAACAAATCTGTAAAAAAATCTTTCTAACTATTCAGATGATAAGAAGGTTGTAAAAGATAGCATAAGATTGAAGTGATTTGTTCTCAGCAAATCCATCTGATTTCTTTCTCTGAAAGAATAACTAGCCTGGGGAAAGTAGTAAGATGTTGCTGAATTATCCTGATTTCAGCCTTTGGTTTTGTCACACTTAATGTCCTTGTGAAAGAAAAAATTCCAGTAGAGTGTGCACAGTTAAAGAACTGCACTGGGCAACATATTTACATATCAAGAAGGCATATTAAATTGAGTGGAGTGTGACAGGAAAATCTGAGATTTATAGAACATGATCTATGAAGAAAAGTTGTGGGAACTGATAAACCTACAGAGAAATCACCGTGATAGTCTTTCCAATATGAGAAAGTTACGCAAAGGCTGGTGCTTATTGTTCTCCCTCCACTTGAGGGAATTCAAAAGAAACCAATTTAATTTTCAGCCAAGATGCATTAGGATGACTGGGAGGAAAACTTTCTAACCACAAGGGGAATTGAGTAATGATGTAGACTTCATCAGAGCATTTCCAGAACAGGGTAGACAGATGTTAAGGGGGATCTGGCACTGCTAACAATTCCAAGGCTGGGGAGGTCCTACCCAGGCCTAGGTTATTACCTGGGAAGAGTGACCCAAGAGGAAAGAGTAAAAGCTACTGCCAAGAGACTAAGAATGAACGGTTGTTTTATCAGATGGTGATAAATAGCTCTTTCTTAAAGATGGGGATGATATTACTTTCTAAAAAAATAAAGTTCTTTCATCATGAATTGGTGGTGATATATACATTTTAATATATATAGGAAAGTAGAATGTAAAAATGTTATAAATACACAGCATGCTGGTGATAGTCTATCACAGACTCTGTTCATATATTGTGATAATAGCCCTAACTTCTTATTTTAAACATCAGTTACACTGTGATCTAATAAAAGATTAGGGTTTTCTAAAGTAACTTTTACTAGATTTACATAGAGTTTTAGTTCACATACAAATTTTTGTAGGTCTCTTGAGAACTTATAATAATAGGACAGGAGAGAATGATGCAGAATTCATTTTAATTTGCTTGTCTTGAACTGCCCTTTGCTGTTTATATTACAAATTTCAATATACATCTCAGAGGATCAGAGCAAGTATAAATATCTATACCAATTTAAAAATGTACCATTTTTAGAACCTGTCATATATTTTCTGGTAAGGCATGCTATTCATCATCTTCTGAGGACCATTTTTCTTAGAAATATGTAAAAGCATATATGCAGCTAATGTACAGGATCCCCAAACCTGTAGCTGGGAACATAAATTAAGCCCCAAGTGCTCAATTTTAAATGTACCTTGCTTTTCTGCAGCACTTGGCTGTCTGGATCTCAGAGTGCTTTCAAATTTGAATGAGATGAGTTTTACAAAGTTCCAAAGAAGGTGATAGCTATTATTTGGTTTATGTCTATTATTTCATAACATCATCCTCCAGAGAAAATGCGGGTATTAAGATTATTACCCACCTTGCTTCTGAAGCCCAAACTGAAAATCTGGTTATGGGTCATTTAAAAGTTTATTCCCTTTCTTCCCCCACCTCCTTACCTTCCATAACTTTTAGTGCTGAAAAAGAGCAGCAGTATTGTATTTTTGGTGCACAGAGATTTTAACAGTTCTTTATCACTCTCAATGACTCTTTAGGTATTCTGAGAAACATACCCAGACGTGTACTGAGAAATTACTCAGTTGTAGGATATTGCTTTGGTGTTCTGTCACTTGGCTGTTCTCATTTCCACTTGCTCATCCACAGTGACCTGATTGCAGTTGCAGCTGAGCTGACTTTAAAAGTTCTATCAATGACAATAAGCAGAAACACATGAAAGGAAGTATAAATTACTTGTACTAGTGGAGCTCAGGCATGCTGAACTTCTACCTCATTTACTTAAACATTTGCCACTTTTGTAAGCTCAAAATAAGGAAACCTCACCTAATCCAAAACATCTCACTTTTTCTTTCATAAAAGCATTTGTTTGCTCTTTTATCCCCCATTTTTGTGTGCCATAAAAGTGTGTGCCATGGTGTGTCTGTTGAGATCCTCAGCAGCCAAAATGTATTAGAGCTGCCACTAAGTTGATTAAATTGACTAAAAACATGTCAAAAATGGCTAGCAGGCCACTATTGCTGGGTTATTTTATGCTATGCCACAGATTTTAAACAGTTAAGAAAACCAATTAGCATCAAGCAAGCGTACAATTCCATTTTGTTCTGTAATTCTACCTGTCACTTTTTTATTTCCCATTTCATTCTCATCTTTCTTCATAATTGGATACAAAAATACTAAGCTGTAACTACTTGTGCGAAGAAAGATGAGAGACAGACCCGGAACAGATCAGCATGTGCATTAGAAACTGTGCATTGTGAAAATCCAAAATCAGCTGGAAAGTGATGATTCAACCAATAATATACAGTGTGATAGATGTAACGAACTGGGAAGCTGGAAAGAGCTGAGTCGTGTGGCTGAACTGCTCTAATAGCCACTGTGTTTTACAGACCGATGCTTGCACATCTCTATTAGGTAGTGTCTGTTGAGGAAACAACAGTAGCCATAAAACACTCAGCAATGTCCTATATATATAACAATGAAGGTCTGAAGACAAGGACACCAGGTTATGTATTTAATCCTTTTGCTTTACTGAGAACTTGAACAACAACAAAGAGCAGGTGGATAGGGCAACTGATGTGACATCTCCTTTGACACAGATTGCATTCCAGCTTTTTTAATAACTAATTTTCCCAAGGATGGGGTGATGACGATGCTTTAAATATACCATTGTTATTTTTCAAAAAAGATACGCTCTCAAATTTCTGATAGTTTCATGCACTTTTTGCAAGCAGATCCCAAGACATTGAGAAGTCAGCTTGTGAGTAGGTGCTACTGGCTGAAGGGCAGCAATTGTCATTGCTTGTTTTAGGATGAGGATGGAAATGAGCAGATGCTGCTGATTGCACAGGGATGACTGCGTGCTGGAAAAAGTGTGGAGGAGCACCCATTGTCCCCACTTACAACTTTTCCAGCATGCTGTAGACAACATAATTAGGGGGCATAAATGCCCATCTTTTGGTCAGCTGGTTACTTGTCAGGGAATTCTTGGCTTATTTCTCACTGGCATGAAATTTAAAAACCCTGGATGATTTCAGTGGCCACTGCCACTGCAATAACCTGCATGCTTTTCACTTTTTAGATAAGTTGCCTTAAAAACTAATTTATTTTTATTTTTTACATGGGGGAAGAGGAGGAAGAAGAAGGCCCTATTTGCTTTTCTGATGCACTTTGAAATCCACAAGGTGCATGGCTGAAGGCATTTGTTTATGGGCATCATTTCCAAATACACTTTGCTGTCAGTAATGTTTTTCTAGGAAGTGTTGTTGTATGATGTTCTGTTGCCATGGCTCATTCTTGCAGTATGTAACTGGTGGATTTCAGATTTTTCAAGGAAGGAAAAGTCTCTACTTATTTCTAAGAGAAAAAGAAAATATTTTAAGCATTCCGTTTATAAATATTGAAGACTTAAAAGGAGTGTTTTCTGCCTTGGCCAAGTGTAATAGGGACATTTGGGAAATTCTTATATGTCCTTGTATTTCTTTAGTCAAATACTTCAATATTTTTGGCTCTCATTTCTGCAATCTTACTTCTGCTTCACTAACTTGCACTGATTGCACTCTAAGGAGAAGAACCTCATCTTTTTTCTTTCTTTGTTAATGTGAGTCATTAAACCTACACAGCTAACACGGCCCTACAACAAAAAATTATTTACATAATCGTTTAAAAAACATTACATGGGTGCAACTATACTGTGTGCCTTGTGGGAGAGTGGACACTTGAAAACTGAACAACTCCTGCAGCCTTCTGTACAGCAAAGTCACTTTCTGCTGTTCTCAAAGAAACAAAAAACATGTGCAGCTCAGACATGGTCTTCTCCTTACCTAGACTGGGAGTCCAGCCCATTTATTATCCCACCAAGACATGCAGATTTCTTTCTGAATGGAGAGGAGGCAGAGGGATGGGCTCAGCCAAGGGCTCGCTGTGGTGGGGTTGTGGTAGGGTGAGCACATGGACAGCAGAGCAGATTCCCTCAGGAAGGACTGAGCAGAGCAGCTCCTGCTCTGTCCTTTCCTGGATTGACTAAAGATGTCACTGTAGCTGGTAGTATTCAGTGTTGGAAGTAAACTGGGAAATTGCTATTGCATCCAGAAAAAAGAAATGTGTGCGTCCTATTACACAAATTAAGAGTCTCAGTTCCACCATGTTCCTTCAGTTACTGCTTGACAATAGGTACTGTTTGGTATCAGGAGGTCCATTGATTTTGGTGGAACAGCTCCTCCAAAAGATTTAGCAGAATTAGAAGTATTTGAGTTGAATTGATGAGATTTTGCACCACCTCCTCCTTACCAGGTGTAGGAGGTGGGGGGGTCTCTCTGCGTTTTCCATGACACCAACCTTGATGCTGCTGCTTCTTTCTGACTTGCAATATATCTGGATCATTTCTGCTTTTCTTAGAGCACTGAATTAGTTCCTTCCCATCCATCCTTAAACTTCAACTCTGCCAGAAAGCGTGATGGGACTGAGGGAGGAGATGCTTTTCCACCATCAGAAGGGAAACTGGTTTATCCAAAATCCATCTTTGACTTCTCACAAACCTGTTTTCTGGGGTTGAAAAGAATGTCCAAATCACAAGTCTTCTCTTTGGGTGATAAGATTTCCTTTGCTGTCTTTTCTTGCATTTTGAAGTGTCTAAACAAATCAAAATGAATTAAAGGTAATAAAAATAGTGAATAATTTATGCCCACACCCAGATAGTCTGACTCTGCAATTGCCCATGTGTTTTTGGAGGTGATTCACTTCTAAGATTTCTTTGACCTCTTAGCCAGCAGTGTAATAAAGGGAGGCACAGACTGACATAACCATAGCCAGGGCTCAAGGTGAGTGTGATTAATTTTATTTCATATGCAGCTTTTAATTTGAAGAACTTGAGGGTTAGAATCCCAGTTTATCCAAAGCACATAACTCCAGTGTACGAAGTCAGGAGGCAGCTGGCAGACTTAAGGTTAAGAATGCACTTTAGTGTTTTTCTGAACTGGGGAGCAAGCTTTTTCCCCTCCTAATATAATATTTTGCACAACCCAAACATATAGGTCAAGAGGCCAGAAAATTAGCACAAGTTATAACCCTCTTGTAAGAGGGGGGTGGGTGAAAACAAAACCTAAAACCATTCATACGTTTTAAATGGTTTCCCTTCCTTCCATTCATGCAGTGATACAGAACAGCTGGTCGTGAAACCTGGCTGCATATTTGTTAAATGGGAACAGATTACTAAATCAAATTTGTTGACCAATTTTCAAGTATGTGGTGTTGTGATATTGCAAAAAAAAAAGGTTTGTATTGCCTAAAGAGGGAAGGGGGTAATAGGCCAGTGGTACGAGCATTTCATGCTGGTGGGATTTGGCAGTGGGGGAGGGAATCTAATCGCTAACTTTCGCGTGAGTACCCAGCTAAAACCTCAGGGAATTTTATATAGTGCATGTTGTCAGTATTTTAATCATCCACAGCTGTCAAAACTCTTGTAACCCGCCTCTTCTATTTAAAATGTGTCTTCTAGGCATAAAATAATTAAAGGTGCAGGACCATAAGGTAGGCTCAGAGCCGCAGCAATGTGACAAAACTCCACATATGAAAGGCATTATTTCAGGAAGTTTTAAATATAAATTTTGTTTTGTCAGAAGGCTGCAGGGCACACATTTTCTATACTGTCAAGCTTGATAGTAACAATATTTATATTTCAAATAAAAAGATTAAATTGCAGTCTTATGTGTTTCTGGTTTTCACATAGTTTTTACCAGTGTATCATAGTGTTCCATATCAGTGTGTCATCGAAACTTTTTTTTTTGCTGACACCAGTTTTGCTTTATTGTAATATTAAGTCTTGTACTGTCAGTCCCTGAATTGAAATAATGAGGGCAGACAGTAGTTTAGTTGACTAGCCTACATCTTCCCTTTCCTCACCACCCCCCTGCTAAAGAAACCCCTGAAAACAACACAAAATAAAAATGAATTTGGTCCAAATGCAATCATAGAGACTTTGGAGATTTGGAGCCTATTAATAGAAGATGGCTTTGTGTGTGGTTGTGTATGTGCACGTGTGTTCATGCATTCTTGTGCAGCCTTGTGATTGCTGTGGTCATCTGATGTCCAAGACCTCACCTTGCAGACTGGCCTTCATGTGCCTACCAAATGTGTGTGTACTTTACAAAAGGATTAAAGCTTAGTGGGAGAATACAGATGGAAGAGGATGGGAAGGCAGCTTAATTTCTGAATATTTTGGTCTTCTTTAATTGTTTGTTTTTAATATTAAAAAAACTAACCCAAAGAATGAGTGTCTCAGTCATTTTGAGTTGTCTGGTTGGCTAGGCTTTTGTGCCACTGCTTGTTAGCTGTTAGTTTTGAACTTTCTGCTAGTGCCCATAGGCCCTTCGTTCTTCATTGTTCAGAGCTTGGAGTCCCATGAGCTTGAGTCCCAGGGCTAGGCTGCTGTCATCTGTGCAGCATCAGGGTTTGACAGAACAATGGGGAGAAATGTGAAGAGGTTTTGACTCAGGATTGTGTTGGAATTGCCAATTGGAGTCGCTGACCCAGACTGCCGAGGCTGGGTTTGCTCCTTTTGGGTCAAAATGTGAACATTTCATCACAACCCTTCTGTGGCAGTTTGGAACTGGCAAAAGCTTTCTGTGCTAGTTCCCCATGGCTTACCTCTGTGTGATGGTGAGGATTTGACCCCAGTGTCAGACAGCACTAGCTGATGTGTAATAGCTTCTCTGACCGTGCTGTGTTTGATGAACTTGCTTCATCAGAAAAGTGATTCAAAATTTGGGTGTTACAGAAACTCCTCCAGAATTGCTATCAGCTCAGGCATGATATGGGATTGATTCTTTACTGTGCTGCTGCTCATTGGCACTTCCTTCTGTCACTTTAAGCCTTTGGTCTGTCATTTGGCAAGTCATGATTTTCCAGTACCTAGAGTTTGAATTATTTTTAAAATAAAATGAGTTTTGTGTTTGTTTAGTTTTTTCTTAATTGCTACTGATATACCTCAATAAATATATTTTGTTTCCTTCTGCAACCAGCCAAGAACTTTTCAGTCCATTGTAGAAGTTGGTTAGAAAGCTTTAGGGATTGCATAAAATACATGAGGTTAAAATGTCAATGAAAAGATTGTGTTCATTAAGGAACAGACTTGCCTTTTCCATGTCTACATTCATGTCTCTATACATCAAGCTCCTAAATGCATTGCAAGAGAGCCTGCAGGATTAATCAAAACAGGAACAATAGGGGGAGATATTTCAAAGTAAAGTTATGTACAATTGGGAGAGTTTTGTATGTAACAGGAGACAAGAGGTGGCACTACCCATTCTGTACTCAGTCTGATCTCGTTTAACACTCCCAGGCACATTTTTTTTCCCAGTTTGAACTGATGGATATACAAATCAGGCTATTGCAGTACACACATCTCAAAGGAGGGAGCCCTATTCCAATGGAAACATCTGGTTTCATTACACCAGGTAACACCTGCATGAAATTACGTCTGTGTGGAAAGTCCTTTAACAGAATTTAGTAATTAAACTGAGCCAATCTAATCAAAGAAAGGCATGGAGAAGGTGACACATGAAGTTTCATTCTCTGCCATGTAAATAAACTGCATTAGTATATTGGGTCTTTCAAGAAATGGTTACCATCAACAGCTTGCAGTTGAATAGATTTCATGTTAAAAACAGCCTTCCATACAATATTCCCAATATATATGCTGATCTTCCAAACAGATCTCCAGGGTGCTGTTCAGATTTATTGCACGTAATAGCATATTGTTTGGAGTGTACAATGTGTGGGTCCGACAAAGTTTTACTAGGGTATTCTGTGGCTCAATTTCCTTTCAGTATGTAACTGTGTCCTTTTCAAATTTTACTTTAAAGCCTTTTGCAGCCTTTGCTCTATGCCTATCAACTGGTTTCTAAAATGTCAAGACTAACCTTGACCTGAGCACCAGCAAGGAGCTCTCTCAGTGCAGGGACACAGAGTCTGGGGGCTCTGCAGAGGTTTCTCTGCATGTTGTCACTGTGCACTGCACTGTGTCTGAGCCTGGAACGGGCTCAAAGTGGAGTTTCTGGAATCGATTCTTGGTTCTCTTGTGAATCTCAGGAAAGGAGATGGTTTCTCTGTCTTGGAGTATGTTCTGTGTTATCCCTACATAGTGTACAGGCACTTCTGCCTTTGTTTGTGTGAGATTTTTCCATCTGGCAGTGTCACCTGGAAGGCATAAATAAAACCATTGTTTCTCAGGTTCTATCAGGGGCTGCATATATTTTTCTTGTCAGAAAGTATAGAATAACAGATCCAGCAGAAATCACAAAAAATTGCTGCTACTGTTAGAAACTGATAAAGGACAACAAGGTTAATACTCCTAGCTTTAGGATGAGTTCCAGCAATTCTTTATGGAGCTGACTGACATTTTTTCCCATACCTTTTCCTCTGAAAGTTGACTTTTTGGCCAGAGAAAAAATTTACATGCAATATTTTCATCTTGGTAATAAATGCCCTTGCCAAGATTAATAAGTTTTCCAGATCTTCCCCGGAGAAAGAATAGTCCTTGGAGCGTAGCTGGAAGTCAAGGACTCATCTTGGAAACCAGCATTTTGGTAGAGTGTTTCCCTGAATGCTTTTGAAACAGCATATTGCTAATCACCTGACCTTTGAACAAATGCAGCTGATTTTTTTGGGCACTTTCATCCATGTTAATCCAGATGTGCCTTTTAAAACCATTTTCCTCCTGTTGATCGATTGATGTTCACAGAATCCCTTTCCATGTACATGCCCTCAAGGGTTGACCACAGAGCAGGATTTGGGTGAGCCATGAGGGAGAAGTAAGCTCAGGAGCCGAAAGGTCACCTTGTCAGATTTAGTCTCCTGTTTGAAAGGAGAATATTTGAAACTGGTTTTCTGTGCTGATTGCTGCTGTTGCTCCCTTTTGCTACGGGTTGAGGACCAAACTCATTTTCTCATGTAAGCTGTGTTTAGAGATAGAGACTAGAACCAGGAGCAACATATGATGTCTTTTGCACAAGTACTTTCAACAGGAGGCCATTTAGTGCTTCAGTCTGAGAGTCAAATGAGTGCATGGAATTGTGGCTCCACAATACCACACAAAACTCTTTTGCTCTTTCATTAGCATCTGTAAATACAGTTGAGATAGTGTTCCCTTGCTGTTTACAAAGGCCAAAAAAATAAAAAATAGTTAAGAAAAACAAAGAACGCTGTAGCAGTAAACTTTCTGCAGAGCTTTAGCCTTCCAAAGATTTAAAGGATTGACATTTGCATTACATTTTTCCCCCACCCAGTCCTCCTCATTAGCTGGATATCTTTATTCTCTAAATATTTACCACCTAAACCAAATTTACAGTTTAATTTGCTGCATAAAATCATTTATTGACTGATAAAGCTCATTACTAAGGCCTAGCCCAAGCTGTAGCCTGCCACGACAGTTTTAATTCTTGTAGCAGCAGGCTACTGCAAGAGAAAAACAATCCTGTCACGTTAGCTGCAGGGGTCTAAATTATTCAAATACACTAAATCCTCCCAGAACAGTTCCCCTGCTCATAATTTGTCTTTTCTTGCCAACAATTAACTAGCAATATTCAAAGTTAACAATGCCAACTCTTTTGAAATCTCAAGGAAAATGGAAATGTATCGATGCCACAAATTTTTTTAGAGGGGAATGCATTAAAAGTCCAATTCTGGGTGACTTCTCGGGAGTATAATCAGTTAAGTGGACCCACTAGCTCAGAAGGAATTTGCTGGATATTTGTGTGTCTATAGATGGGTTTGCTGCTGAGTTCTGGTGTCAGATGGCATAGATGCTTTGCTACTTCCACCTGCCAATGGCCCATTCCATGGCACTCCCAATGGATGATGTCTGTTGAACTCAGAGAAGGAGTTTCCTCTTCCATCTCCTCTATTCTATCAAAGCTTTCACTGTCTTCATGATTATGACTTATTGTAAATAATTGCAGTTCTAAGTGTAACATACTGGGACAAACCCATGTGATATGCAACGAAAACAATGAAGACTGAGAGATATGGGTGGAGGTTGCTGGTACAGGTGCCTTGCAGAAGTTGAAGGTCTGAATCTGTTCCAGCTAGAAGCTTTGGAGCTTTCTTTCCAAGTCAGCCCACTGAATTTAGGCTGGCAGGTGGTCTTTATACAAATCTCCAATTAGAGCAATTTCCAAATTTAAGACTAACTGAGGCTGTCTGATCTGCTTTGATTGTTAACCCACTGCCCAGTTTGCTTTCAGTTCTCTGCATATTGCAGTATAAGGACTTGATGTTTTCATTATTTCTGCTTTCTTACCAGCTCTGTTTGATGATGGACCCTCTCCTGCATCCATGAATAGCTACTGAACAAAGAGATCACTCCAGTGATAATGAGGAGGAGCTATAATACCCTGTAAGGGACAAACACTTGCATTCCACAGAGGACAATCCAATTCAAGTTTGTCCTTCTTATGTGTGACAACCGCAGCCCATATATCACAGTCAGTGATGGGCAATAGTAAAGTCTTTAGCATTCTGGTGTCTCATATAAATATTGCTTCTACATAGCACTTTACAATCTTTCAGAACCGTAAGTCCATATTTCCCTTGTCCCATTCATTTTCTCCCTTCAATTTCTGTGGCAGTTCCAGTGCAGAATAGCTTCTTGTGCAGGCCTTCAAAGTGAAAATGATGGCTCCAATTTGTTACCCAATAACTTTGACATTGTCTGTACATTTGCTTGGGTTTATAAAAGACTTTGGTTTTCTTGTGTAATCCTTTGATGTTAGAGCAGTCTGAAAAATCAGTAATTCTTTCTGGTGTGCCCTTAGTGACAATTTTAACTCTCCCATGAAATTCTCAGTTCTTAAACTCATAATGTGTCTTTTTATCCCTTCCTATAGCACACAGAGTACTTTAATGCTGTGAAATCTTAGATCTCTGAAAAAGTGCATAAAGACAGGATGAAGTTAAAATATATAAAAAAGATTTGTGCACTATTTGCTACTCATCTATATCAGCATTTCACAAGATGTGGGCCGTAGTTCCTCTGGTGATGATCTGCAAAGTTACTGAAATGCCCCTTCATTTCCATTAATTTCTAAAGGTATCTGTGTTTCTAGTCCACTCCATGGGTGGTAGTTGAGTGGGCAGTAGCACCTGTTGAATTGATATGTCTTTATTTGATCTGATATCTATAGTAAGGAATATATGTACTGCAGGAATAGAGGGTACTCTAGAAGGTTATGTATATGCTTTCTTAGCAGCAATAATCTTTTCTATTCATGCCCCCATAACAGTGGAACTGGACTTAGGGTCTAAAAGCAAGTGTTCTATTGCTGAAGATAAAAAGGAATTATCAGTAGGAGTGAGGCTCCTGCCCAGTTTGGATTGGCAATGTTAGGACTGATCTCTGTGATATGTACTCATGTGCATGCTCTCCTAGTATGCTGTTTGTGCTGAAATTCTACCTGGTACCTGAGAGCAGTGAGTGTGACTGCTTGTGGTGCTGATTTGCCCCAGAAGTTATGGGCAGTGTTAGATGTGCATTCATACTACACACTTCTTCCACACTTTCAGTGTCTTCCTCTGTTCTGTTGACATGCTGCTGTTGCAGCTAAAGCCATCCTTCATCAGAGCTGTGATGGATAATCTGCTGCAAACTGGGATTTTGATTTTATAATGAAGGCAATTTTAAATCATCACCTTTCTCTCATAGGAGTTATCCATGTTCATGGAAGATTATTTATCATCCTCATCTGTTTACATTACTTATGTGCTGTCTTTTTGATGGGCTTCTCCTCTCACCTTTCTGGAATACATGCAGTGCCATCTCTTTGTCTTGTAACAGTTTTATGGTAAAGACTGAGGAGATCTTAGGTGTCTCTGAAACCAGGTACCTTGTTCAATTGTCTCAGATCAAGTTTTACCAGAAGACATTGTATGCAGATTTTCTGAGGTAGGCTTCTGGCTGAGAGTACTCTGGGGTAGCTTGCAGGTAAAACCTAGCTTTGAGCTTCCTATCTCGTTAATTCCTCCTTTTTTAGAATCTCAGTCATCTGCTTGTATTTATTTCTGCTTCTACTATCTCACACCTCAGGGCAACCACCAGTCTCTTTAGTCTGCCCCCGATGAAAAGATGCATCTGTATCACATGCATCTGAGCACTTCACTTGTGCAGTGTCACTGGCCTCCACTGTGTTTGGAATTGATGGATCCGTTGTTCGCTGGTATGAATCGATGGGACCACAGTGAGTTCAGTAGTGCTGTGCTGATTTGCACTGCCTTGAGACCCAGTGATGCAATCCCAGATAGGTCATTTCAAGCTCCCTTTGACCGTCTGCCCCTGCTTGTTGTAGGCTGGAACGAAGCTGTGGGGAACTTGACCTGTGCTTGTTTATTCCAAACGTGCCCACAACTGCAATAAAACCTTACTGCTCCGAACATGCTGTTCCAGCTCCTCTGTGTGTCTGAGGCTCTGAGACTGAAACTGGTTAATTGTGGCAAATGTGGTTTTCTGGGACATCTAAGGGTTATGTCACTTTTCTAAAAATCTCTTTGATCTTGAATCAAAAGAAGGGGGTGGGTTTTTAACGTCATCTTAACTGTGTGGCTTTTACAAATTAGAAACCTACTTGAAATTGGTTATACAATATGTGCTTGTGTTTCTCTAAGACTGATGAGACCACCTTTGACTCTAAGTTAGTTTTCTAGCAGATCATCAGGAAAGCTCTGGTAGCAAACAGTTCAGAAAAGCTAGAGGGAGCTTTTGAAATAAGAACTGTACTTTCCTCTGTATTTTGCAAGCCAAGGCTTTAATTTGCAACAAGCACAATAAGGGCAAAACCGAAGCAGCTAGTCTGCTGTCTCGTGTCAGTAAGCAAAGTAGTAGGAAGGAATACATATTTATTCTGTCCTTGTCACTAAAATCATCCCAGTCATCTGCAATTAGTATCTAGAGTCTGAATCATAGCCCACAGATTTGGTCAGAATCTTGGAAATTACTAACTTATAGAATCTCAGGACTTTTTGTCTCAATTGTTTGCACCTTATACACCCATTTATGTGTGTTGTGAACTGGGACCATGTGGTTGAAAAGGATTTTAAGTAAATGGTGCCTTTCTTGTGGATCTGATAGACTTAACTGCAGTAAATGCAAGTCTGTTGAATACTACTCTTGCCATATCTCTGCGTAGATTCCTTTGAAGTAGTCTGTGGTCTTCAAAATATCTCTGAAATACAAGTAGAAAACTATTTGTATAATTTATGCAATGGATTTTGCATATTGTATACTAATGGATAAAATGTCTAAAATGTGTTTGTCTTTATCCAGTTTGAAAATCAAGTTTTGGATCTCTAGTATTCAATAAAACAGGCATGAAATAGAGCCTATGTTGCTCAAATTATGCTTTTGGTGTCAGAATTTTATGGTAGAAGAGTAAAGACATTGATTAATTCCTGTTTTCTGGAAAATGTGTTGGATGTTTGAAGTAGTTTGATAAATTTATCAAGAGTTTTGTCAAAAAAAAAAAGAAAAATAAGATTTCCTTGAATAGTAATACTCATCGCTGCCCCCATTCTCTGGATTAAACCAAAGCAAAAGTGTTGGTGGTACCCAGCTTTACTTAAAACTTTTTTTTTTTTTTTGAAAGAGATTTCTTATTATGTATATTCAAATGGTAGTATGCTGGTCTCTTCTAAGCAAATCTGATCAACATTGTGGATAAGTTAATTGCCAAAATACCTACATTCAGGAAATACATTCAGAATCATAACCTTATTTTACTTGGTTTTCTTGTTGGTATGATATTCATAACCACTATATATATTTAATTTCTCTTAAGCCCATATACATGACAGAAAAATTACCATTTTTGAAAGTAACCGGTTATTTGGTACAACCAACTCTTTTGAGAGATAACTAATAACAATTCTAAGGGACCACATTTTCTGGGAGATAAACTCCTCCCAACTTCTGAAAAGAATCCCTCTTTTCATCAGGACTTTGGTTTAGGACCCAGAATGACTAGTTGGTAATGGCAAATTTAAGCAGCTGGATTAAAAAAGCAAAGTTCAGAAACCAATAGAAACTAGTATTCTCCTAGCTAAGCAGGAACCGTTTTGACAATCTGCCTGGTACTTTGCTCCATTTGCTGATGTGGGAAAGTAGACGACCTGGCTCTGCACCACTTTTAATGCAAAAAAACTCCTGGTCTTCCACTGCTCGGGAGCTGTAGGCACAAAGTAGTGTTGAGATAAATGCCTGAGAGCAACTGCCATGATCTCATTTTGTCTCCATTCATATGACATACACTTGTTGGCTCCTGAAACCCTATTTGACTCAAGGCTACTGTATACATCTCATTTCTTTCAGCTGAGCTTTTAAAAGGCTCAGCTGATAAGGTCTGAGTAGCTTATGTGCACATCTACTTTACTACACCTAAAGCTTAATTCTCTCTGTCCTAAATGGAACTTTTCTGCCGTTTAGTTCGAAAGCTACTTTGCAAGGAAGTTGGTCTTCTGTTCCTATTATTAAATGTGTGCGATTCTTTGGGGGCACATCACAGAGATTTGAGTTTTTCTTGGGTTGAATTCTGCCCTTGGATACAAATGTACAATTCCCAGAGTGATCTGCAGAGAATTAATCTGTCATTAGCAATATTGGGTGTAGTGTGTCTAATTCCCATGCACCACCCTGAAAATTTCCACCACCCCCACAAATGGAAAAGAAAAAGAGGACTATTCCATTTATTCTTTTTTATATGTAAATGAGACTTAAAATAATTGTTTGATAATGACATGGTTTTTTTGTTGTTGTTTGGAAATATCTCTTGACAATAATTTATCCTGCAATTATTGTTGCTTAGTCCTATCCTTATAATTAAGGCCAAGAAAGTGTTGTTCATCACCTCATTAAATGTTTTCTCTTTCAGGATGCCTGACTCCCTTTAACACAGCCAAGAGCTGATAAAGCCACTTGTATGCAGAGCTGGCTGCCTGCAGATCTTTGATCTTTTTTTTCCCCTTCTTCAAGAATATGACTTTGTGAAGTAGTTGGTGCTGCAGTTTCAGTTTGTTGTTTTAAACAGTTCAGTTGCTATAAATACTCATTCACTTTGATTTTCAATTGCCCTTGTAAGACAATTGTTTTTTTGTTGGATTCTCACTGAATAGATAGCCCGTCTGCCTTTTTCTTTTTTTTTAATGTGATTAAAATATAACCCTTATTTTAAGGTTTTGCACAGCTCACTTTTTTCCTGAAAAGGGAAAATTTCAGCCCTAACCAGTGCCAATGGCTGAAGAATTCTTTTCATTTGGGTGTGTCTTTCCCTTGGTTTTAATGATGAGAAAAAGGGGTGAAAAAAGTCCTGACAGAGGTCATGCAGGAAATCAGAAACCTCTCTTGGACCTTTGTTAAAATTATTTGAGAGAAATTCTACTTCATTCTGTTGTACTTTGTTTCTATTCTATTTCTAGAAACTTTTCTGTTGTCTGAGATATCAGTGGCCATGCTCCTGCAGATATTTCTACCCCTGCAAGTACCTTTGTGCACCTTGAATCCTCTGTCATCACTGAGGAGATTGGATGTGGAAACCTTAGCTAAGGGTTGAAGAGGGAAATTTTAGATATTTTTACAACTCAGGTACCTTAAAGGTCCTTATGACTTCTATTTCTAGAAACTTTTCTGTTGTCTGAGATATCAGTGGCCATGCTCCTGCAGATATTTCTACCCCTGCAAGTACCTTTGTGCACCTTGAATCCTCTGTCATCACTGAGGAGATTGGATGTGGAAACCTTAGCTAAGGGTTGAAGAGGGAAATTTTAGATATTTTTACAACTCAGGTACCTTAAAGGTCCTTATGACCTTCTATCCCCAAAAGAAGCTCTCAATTCTGTATCTAATATTGTAATTCACATCTTTCCAAGCTCTATCAGTTATATTTTCAATAGTATAATGCTTTAGGATAAATGAGTTTTTTGCTCTTTCAGGGCTAAAGGTAAGGTGCATCCTCTAGCTGTTTCCTGCCATGCCTTGCTATTCCTGGCATGTTCACATTCCTTTTGTTTTATCCCTTACATGGTGGCTTTCATTCTGGAACTCCTTTTTGTCTGGCTCTTCACAGCTTCTCCCGTATGGAGCAAAGACCTTTACTAGTTTGAGGGACATACAAATGACATGACCTGAATTAGGAAGAAGACACATCTTCCCAGTTGTGTGAACATCCCGTTTGTGAACAGAGGTATGAGGCTTTGAACACATGCCACATAAGGTGTGTATATATATAAATGTGTGTGGGGAGCGAAGTGCTCTCCTCTGGGACATTTCTACTTCCAGACAGTTTAATAACAGAAGCTGAGATTACTCCTTACACCTCTGCTCCAGCTTATCCCATGATAAGATAAAGTAACAGCCAGTGAATTAATAAGCCCATGGTGCTTCAAATGCATTTTTATTAGGGAAGTGCCAGTTTATTGAGTATTATTCAATGCTTTGTACAGCTTTCATTTGCCTCATTAAAATAGTCTATCAGTGACCAAGAATATAAAGCCAGAAGTGGAGGTTTAAGATCATGAGTCATCCTTCAGTTTTCAAGGGGCTTCTCACCCACTAAAGTTCACTTTCTTGTTCAGGAGTTTTGATGAATTAGGCTCTGATAGCTGGGTGGAGCAGAGGGATTATTTTGGTAGAGATGAGTGCAGGTAGGGAAGCTCCTGGGAGCAACAGGAATGGGAGGCTGTGCTAAGCCACTTAGCTGATTAAAATGACCCAGTGATTCATTTAAATAAGAGTTTACTTGCTCAGGCTTGAAATGCGTAGTAGTAGTTGATCTTGACTATTTGTTTAATCTAATATAAGTGACTTTCAGTGTTAGCATGGACAGCTGTGTTTATACCTGAAAGACTATTGTTTAAAACAAGAGTTTAAATTAAGCCCCAAAACTTTCCTTCTTACACAGAGTAGTCCTTGGGTAGAGAAGGCTTGGATGTTTCTTATGCTTTAATAAAATGCAGACTTGGTGGCAGGGAATAGAATGAGACTGTGGTGAGTAGAAGAGAGGCCACTTGTCCTGTGCTGAAGGGAGTGCCCTGACACCAGCTGCCATTGATCCCAGGAGAGGTTTGTGTTCACAGCCTCTTGTGATGGTCCTGGTGTGTGCTCTGCTGTACAATTAAGAGCAACTTCTGTATTCATGCAGCAGTTGAAGATGTTCAAGGAGAAAAATTCTACTGGGAATTATTGTTAAATA
Source organism: Acanthisitta chloris (assembly GCF_000695815.1). Classification (NCBI taxonomy): domain Eukaryota; kingdom Metazoa; phylum Chordata; class Aves; order Passeriformes; family Acanthisittidae; genus Acanthisitta; species Acanthisitta chloris. The sequence continues at coordinate 82,442 of NW_008687716.1, read as the reverse complement.
TGAAGTCATAATTTAGACCAGACAACTTAAGCAGTTGAGCAGTGTTGATCCAGTCCTGTAGATGACAGTGATCCACATGCTGCCACTCGGCTCATTATAGTGTCCCCTGTCACATTTTTTCCCTGGACTATACAAATGAAAGGATCTTTCAAATCATTGACGGGAGAGCTGGTGTAATCATGTACCTCTTATAATGTGCAGCTGGCCAACCTTGTTTTTATCACTAAAGCCTCTTAAGTGAGTCACCAGTGCTACGTGTCTGTGTGTTTCTGTGGCATACAAATCCTCCATAACCCATGAGAGCAGCTTTAGTGATAGCTACCTGGCAGCATAAATCTCCCAGACATTAGTTAAAAACCACTCCAGAGCAAAGCGGTGAATCCCAGGTGCTCAAGCAGACCTTGGCTTGGGTGTATTGTGCACATAGAAATGGGGCTGTGCTACTAAGTATCTTGGTTTTCTCAGTTCATATGGACTACACCTTTAACCTGTTGGCAGCACAGCCATGAAGGTTCACAGGAACAAATGTCAGCTGTCACTTTGCTGTTTGCTCATGGGAATGTGTGAGTGGTACTTTTGTTTCTTACATTGGGAAACCTAAATGTTCCCCTGTGAACACATCTGTCAGATGAACAATCAGTTATTTGATTAATTTCAAAATTTCTTTTGCATACTTAAAGCAATTGGTACAGAATCGGAAAAGCTGAATCTTTTTCAAGATTTGGTTTTACTGTCTGAAACCAAGCTTAGTATTGGAAATAGAGTAAAACTTGAAGTATTGCCTTAAAATTGACATTTAGGAACTTGTCATACTCAGACCTTAGTCAGGTTTTTCCTTATTCAGATCACTGGGCAAAGGACTGTCTGACACTATCACTTGTGTCCTTCCTGGTCAGATAAGAGTAACCCTCATTTCTGCTACTTTTTCATCCTGCCTTTGTTGGTTTTCTGGTCTGAAGTCTCTCATGTGAGAATTGATAGAATGGTATGACTTTCTTCATAATCATTTGTACCCAGGTGATGCATTAAAATTGCTTCTGGTTTAATAGGTCAGCTCAGAAGCATAACTGGAAAAGCAATTTCTAGCTGTTGAACAACACAGAACTTCCATATTCCATATCCATGAGAGCCAGGCTGCAGTTACATGTCCTAATAGAGAATAGTGTGTGCTAAATGAGATGCTGAACCCTGAGATAGCACCATGTGCTTCTGTAATAAAATCAGGGAGTGTCTTTGTCTGACTTCCATGAAGCCGTGAAAGCAAAAGGGGTTTGTTTAAGCATTTTAATTCCTTTTGATACTAAAATCTTGGTTATATTAATGATTGAACACATATCTTGTATTTGGATTATGTTTTGTATTTGATCAAACTGGCAATTTGTCCTAGAAGTTGCTGCTATCTATAAGTCACTTAAACAGTTGCTCTTTGACTGTCAGTTCAGCAAATCTTCTGTGGGCCTGATTGTGATCTTGCCTAAGTCAGATTTATGCAACTTATTTTATTTAAACCACTGAATATTAATAAAAGAGTTTAGGCTTTAGTGCCATCACTGTGGACTGCACTGGAGCTAAAATTCTGGTGCTAAAATTCCTGAGCTAACTGGTTTTAATTTTCAAGTTACATTTTAAAAACCATTATGATGATTAATCCTGGCTAATTACTGTTGTCTTAAGCACTAAACCAAATGTGGGGCTTCCAAACTCTCTCATGTCATGCTGCTTTGTTGATTATTTTGTTCCCTCCTTGAAATATGTTGTTCTGGGAACAGTAGCAGACTATAGCCTTCATGACATGTCCTCAAGTGGTCCTGGAGTTGAACATCAATTTTTATTCACATTTAGTGAAAAAAAAATTCAAAGAAAAGGTCCAAAACCAGAATAAATGTAAACATCTAGGGTTCCAAAGTCTGGATCCCATGGTGCTTGTGGCTGACATAGTTTATGGCTAGCAGCATACATGGAGGAGGAACATAGATCAAATATTTTTCTGAGCTCTCAATGCTCAACCAATGTAATTCATGTTCATCCTTCTGCTCTCAGGGTCATGTATCTCAATTATACTTCTGTGCAAAGAGTGATGGGTAAAGCTCAGGCTGAAGTCTGAGTTTGCTCTTCCTGCCTTTGTCAAAGATGATACTGCAGTGGAGAATGAGCCATTTCTTGAGCTGCAGAGATGTGTTCCAAGAGGTCCAGAAAGAACAAATAAGCTTTCTTGTAATGCACACCTGTAAACCTAATGGACTAATTCTCTGTAATGACTTGTTATAATATTATGCCCTCTCCTCCTTCTACCCTTCTTGATGTCTTCTGACCCTCCCTCTGTAATTATCGGGTCATCATATGTGTTTGACGTCAGACATTACTTCTGCTTGTACTCAAGTCACCTCCATTTTATTTGTATCACCAATGCTGTGCATAGTTGGCTCAGGAATATGATCCTCTACAGCTTCACAGCACTGCTGACACATGTGCCTGAGAGTTTTGCTGCAATTAATGTAGATTTTAGAAAATCAGGAGGGAAGGAGGTGATGTACCATTCCCCCAGCTGTGTATGGAGCAGGTAGTTCATACTTGACAGAGCCCTATGGCTGCAGGAGAGCTGTGTCTCCTGTGGGTGCTGGGTGTTGGTGTAATCAGAAGTGCTAAAATTGTATATTAGGTGGTGGAATTTGATCTGCAACATGTAGGGGCAGATTGTCTAAATGGCAGACTGAGGAGTACGCCTGTCATATTTGCATGTCAATATTCCATTGCTTGGGAAATGTGTAGGACATGGATTGAAATACAGCCTTGGGGAAACAGCAGTTTTGTCCAAAATGAAGAGATATTCATTTCGTGTAATTACACAGATCTTTAGGAGGTGCAGCTCTAGAACAGGAGCCAATGTTTTCTTTGTCAGGTCCTGTCAGTGACGGCGAATCAATCACAGTGCACAAACTTGAATTTCAGCTGGTAGATCCAGTCTCTGTTGCACCTGTGCTTTCCTTCAGTGCCCTAAATAGAATATGGCACATTAGGTTTCTGGTTTTTAAAGACAAGCATAAAAGATGAGACACTTAAGTAAAAAATTAAATTCAAGTATGAAACTTCAGTTTATAATAATAACTTAGGTGCATATGCTCTTCAAATTAAACTTTTGTATGTCCTCTGGGACACCTGTAAAAGTAAGTAAACAGCAGAGGTATATGCCTGCTAGTCTTCCATTAGAAAAAAATGGGTGGAAATTCAACCCTGTTAATTAACAGGGTGACAGGCCCAGCAGGGCATCTTTATTAGTCTGCTACTAATGGGAGCAGTGATGGGAACAGGGATGGGAGAATGTATTTCTCTCAGTAAGTGAAGGATGTAACCTCAGCTTTTATCTATGGGTTATTGTAGTGACGTTGTTAGCTATTTGTCATTAACCAAATAGATATTTAGCTGATCAGGTAAAAAATAATTAAATCATCATGGTGTGAAAACATCTGAAAAAGATTGTGCCTAAAACCTAAAATGTTTTTTCTCTAGACAGCAGACACTAGACAGGTATTCTTTGGGAAGAGTAAATTTTTTTCTACATGGTTTTCATGAGAAAGTTGTTGTTACCAATTCTTGATACTCAGCTCTTTCATGGTTAGGAAACTTTTCTCCAGAATGAGCAACACATCCTTGGAGTGATGTCTGTGGCTAAACACCTGACATTTCCCTTCAGCACTCACTTCAATGCTGGTGGCCATTTGCAGAGGTTTGGATCTTACCATGATTATCCTCCCCGGGCCCAGGACCTAAACTAGTCAGTGTTCAAACCACACGATTTCACCCAAGGGTTGTATCAGGTAGCCCTAAGTGGCTGTGCAAGAAGCTCCTGAATTCCCTGCCTTATTCTTCTCCATGAACAGCACAGATGATGCATTGGGAGATACAGGCTGTGTGATGAGGTTGAGGCCACCAGGCATATGGTTTTAAGAAATGAGTCTGTTGCCTTGCAGGGTGTTACCTGTTGCTGCTTTGTAAGTGTTTGTTTCTTTTCAACACTAATCTCCCACAAAATATTTGACTTAGAAACCTGGGAGGGTTACAGAACAGAGAGAAACTGGCAGAGCCAGCTCAGGGCAGGCTTTGCTGCTGCAGCTGCCCTTTCCTGGGGAGGGGCTGCGTGGGAAAAGCCAGTTTTTGGAAAGATGTGCAATAGCATATTGCTTCTTTTCTGTCTAGAACAACTCCTCCTGAATTCAGAGTGATTTCCAGCTCCATGTGCTACAGTTTAAAGGGAAGGAGGGAGTCCTACAAGTTACACTTTCACTTTTTTTGCAGTAGTTTTCTTTTCTCACTCAGGGTTAGATGGCCTTGCTTTGGGTTCCCAGTTGGGTAGAGATATCTTGTCAAACCTAAAGAGAAAGAAGCAACAAAGCATCTGCCCAGCTCCCAGTCTGACCCTGCCCATACCTCGTGTCAGACCGTCTTGTCAAACAGTGAAACCTGAAGCCGTTTGAGTCCCCCCTCCCTGTGCTTTTGTACTCCAGCATCCCCCAAACTGCTGATCTCCCTAATAGCAGTTCACATCTTTCTGCTGGAGCTTCTACACAGTCCAGCCTGCTGCACTACCAGCTTCGTCTTCTCTCCTGTTGCCTTCCTACGTCTCCTCATGTAATGATTTCAAAACCCTCCTCCTGCCTGATTCCTGCCTCTGGCTGTCTTCTCACCACCTCCTCAGTCTCCACATCTTTACATAAGATTCAACTATATTTCCATCCCATGATCTAGCAAAATGGACAGATGGGGGCACAGAAGAGCCCGTGACGTGGCTCTGCTCTAATCTTAGGTTTTCCCTGTCTTTGCTCCTTTGTTCATGGTTACCCCTTACTGTGCTCCTGCGATTTCTAACACAGATGATAAATTAGGACAGTGGGGACTGTGAAAGATAAGGTAATAACAGAAATGAAATACCAGGCCAGGATTTTAGCTGGAGTAAATCAGCTGCTGATCTAAACCAGCTGGGGATTTGGCCCACTCTAAAATGAAACTGTAGGATAGGAAGAATCCATATAATTATTCCCCAAAGAACACTTCTGTCATGATGCCAGACTGATGTTTCTATTCTTGTTTTAAAAATGATGTATTTTAGAAAGTGATTGTCTCACTATTGCCCACCTGTGGTCACAATATTGGTTCTTTCAAAAGTGAACATGCCAAGTCCTTCAGGCACTCAGCGGTGCCTCTTGAAATGCCTCTCTTCAGCACCTGGAGTTTCTCTTAAAAACTGCTAATCCAAAAAGAAACAAGGCCCACATTAGTTTCATTCTGCCTAGGTCTCAGCAGCAGAATGCTGCACCTTAGAGTCTCACGGTCAAATTCAGCCTTGAATTCCACTTTGTGCTTTGGAGTTATGTACCTTCCTGCAAACTCCTTTCAGTATTGGTTTTGAACTGTTACACCCAGCCTTTTACCAGGAGGGACTTATTCTGGTCAGTAAAGGTTTTAAAGTGTAAGGCCTAAACAACCTGTCTCAGAACCAGTGTGAAAGTATCATGTATTATGTGCTCAGTTCATGTCTGTGGTACTGTGCTGGGAAGAGCTACGGATTTTGTTCATGTGCTGTGTCTGTGTGCACCCAATACATAACATTTGAGATGGGACTCCTCTGTTTCTTTTAAAATTTGGTGGAAAGCATCAGATCTCATGCACCTCCATTCTCAGGAATGATGGATTTTGTTATATCCAATATCACCCTATTCTTGCTCAGGTTACTTCTGTGTTTACTACCTTGCATAACCAGGCAAGGAACGAACCTGGAAGCTTTTCTCCAGAGTGCTGGGAGAGCTGAGCTTTCTAGATGGCAGTCTGAAGTCTCCTATTGCTTGTGATCTCTATCAAAATGTAAACCAAGGAGATGTTCTTTACCAATCATTAACAACAAGTCTGGCACAAAGGGCTAAGTCTAATAATCATACTAAAAAAAATAAATTAACAACTCTCACTGTAGGCTCGGTTCAGCCTCACCAGCCATGACATGTCCTTTCTTGCACACAGCAACAAAAATAGGCCCAAGTCCTGAAGGAGAAAAAAAAAAAAGAAATAAAAGCAAACCCAATTTGTTCCCTATTAAGCTGCTGAAAAGCTTAAACCCATTTCTATTCCAGTTAGTAGCTAAGTGAAAATGTAACTGCTTTATATATTTCACTAGAATTAAACTTAAACCTACGGAATTAGGTTTATTAATTTCTGTCAGTGCTCAATGGGGAAATAAGAGTGCCCATTCATTAAGGATACACAATTACTGCAGACAAAAATGAAGCACAGTGCTATTAACCATAATAAAAATGTTGAACACTGTGGAAATTTTCATTAAGTAGAATCTATTCCTTATATGACTCTACTTAATCCTTTCTGTCTTTTTTTTTCCCCTTTGTGTTCTCCAACTCATTTTATTTTATTACTTAGCTTTTATGTATGTTCTTAATGTAATTATGATTAAATATTTTTAGTAGTAAACAGTATTATTTCATGTAAAAAAAATCTGTCCCCACACTTACTTCAGTGAAAAGTAGTTTTTGGAAAACAATACAAGCATGAAGCAGAGTTTCATTATTATTTTCGGTGATGAAGATAAAAAAGAAACCCCCAGCAAATAAGAGAGAAAACTCTATCATCCCGTCCACTAAAATGGAAGTGACTTTGTGGAGCAGATGCATAGGTGGAATACAGTGGTGGACCAGAATAAATCCATCAAAATCAACTGAAAATCAAGATGATGGTAATGACTGAAAACAAATAAATGCTGAATAAATACTGAATGTGTTTAGGCTTTGCTGAAAACACTTAAGCCAAAATAATTATTTAAGAATAAAGTATTTTCATATTTTTGGTATCTTCACATAACAGTTTGGGTTGTCACTGATCCCCCATGTAGACTCGGAATTCTTTATAGCAAACCATATGTCATCCGAGGGACACAGCTTTAATTGCTTGGGAAGGATCATCAGTTAATAACTATGATATGGATTAGCTGATGACTTCAGCTCATGAAACTCTATTGAAGCCAATGGGATTATGATCATTTCCAATAAATAAAGACTTATCTCCAGATGAGTTAAAAATGAATGTGACAGTGCCTGGTTGAGTGGGTGACCTGTATTTCTTGCATAGAAGTAAATGAATAATAAATAACTATGCCCTGTTGATCAAAGATATTTATTTAACCTGAGGGCTACATTATTAAAGACCTTCTTAGGAATGTCAGAGAGAATTTTGCTCATGTTCTTGTACTCCAGGGTCTTGAGCAGCTCTCAGACTGTCAGTGGTGGACCCACAACTTTGGGCAGTATGACCAGTCGGGCCTGGGGGCAAAGGGATGGGGTGATCCTCAGTGTTCATATTAGGCAAGGGAGATGCTGGATTTGAAGACTCGGACTGAACTTTTGCTTTGGATGACAGGGATCATGACAAGAACTTACTCAAACTAAACAGCATCGTCAATATTTTGGCTTGTCACTGTGCTTCAGAGCCATGCTCCATGTGTTGGTGGGCTGATCCTTAGAGCATTTGGGCCTTCATTTTGTCTGGGATCATTTATATGATAAGTCTTGATATAGCAAATTAAGGGCATAGGCAGGAAGATATATGACTATACTGTATTTGAGCTATGTGGGGAAGTGCCAGCCAGAAGCACAGACCTTTGAGGCAAGACTTGTGATTTCTGCGGGTGCTCCCAGGTCTTGGTGAGGGATTGCAGCTGGCTCACTGTAGTTTGTTGTTTGTACTGTTCAGTGGATGCAAGTAAATGCAAGCATGAAAAACTTTTGACCAACTAGCTGCTTTGTAGGGACAAATGACTCTTGTGCTCACAAGTAAGGTGGTCTGAATGCTGCCATTTGCATTTATGAAGGGATGTATCAAAAGCCTTTTCAGAGTTGGTCAGATAGGTTATTTATAGATCTTTTTCTTGGATGACCTGATTGATGATATGCAGATGGTCAAGGGGGCATTAGCTTATTCTGAAGCCTTATTGTGTCCAGAGCTGTTTGAAGTCTAGTTGCTTATTTCTCTCTATTAATAGCACCTTTCAGTTTGGGCCTTGCTTGCAGGCTGGGATGTTCTGGTGGCTTCTGTTTCTTTATCCCATCTCATCAGGGAGCTGAATGGGACACTTGTTAGACTTTCTGGCATTTAAATACTGGAAAAGAAGGCACCCTGAGATAGAAAAGATGGGAAACCACTGTGTCTGTTCACCTCCACATCCACCAATAATCAATCACAAAACTCTGCTTCCATCATTTGGTTCTATATTGCTGCTGTAGGACTCATTTCCACATTGGGATGTCCTCTGCAGTTGTGGCTCTGAACCAGAGAGAAATGGTCATGACCTTTCTAGTTCTTGGACTTTATAATGGAAGAAGTGAGGTGTGGAAACATGAAGATGGATTACAGCCAAAACAGACTGTTTTCTGAATAGACCTCGACTACTTAGCATTCAGTAAACAGCTTTAATACAGGACAGTAAAAACTGTCTATGCACTTATTACCTTGATATGGTTAACTAGTCAGAGTATAACCACAGAAATTTGAGTGCATTTCAATAAACACACAAAATGACTTCATTTTCAAAGTACAGTAGTTCCCCTAGGTATTCTAAAATCTATTCTTCTGTAGACAAATATTCATTTTCTTTCAGCATTAATTGCAGCATTGTTGCTGATAATGTTTCCTGCATTATACTCAGCTGCTTCATACTGTGGATAAGAGAAATCAGATTGAGAGCAAGAACAGAAAATAGTAAGATTGCAGCTGCATCTCCTGGGGAAATTATTGCCATTTCAAATGTCATTCAGCCTGATTCATTATTAAGGGGGAGTACAAGACACCTCCTGCTTGAAAATTGGTCTGCACAGAAATGGCAAGCTGGTTTTATTGTTACTGTCCTGATGATGTAACCTCATCAAAATATGTGCAGGTTCTATTTTGTCTCCACTATAAGCATAACCTTTGGTATCCTGGGTAGTGGCTAAATTAATCCGCTCCCTCAGAACAATGCGATTTCAAACGCAACAAAACCCTCCTGTTGTTAAAGAACATTTATCGGCTTTACTTTCATTTGCATTTTCCATAAATTGAGTAGCAGGAAGTGTGAAACACCTGAAGTTCAAAGTCTCTGGAATGCACAGATGTTGATTTTCATTATAGACTCCAAAGATTGGCTCCTAAGCAACACTGCAGAGATTTTTGTGTAACTTAACCACCTTCCATTGGTGTGTTGGGACTCTGAGAACTCTCCAAAGAGCAATATAGCAGACTTCTGGGGCACTGGGAATGACTAGTGTGCCAGAGTGAGAATTGAAGTTATTGTCAAGTAACCTTTTGATTATCTGGTGGGATATTTCCTTAGTCTTATTGGGTTTCTTTTTAAAGATAAAGTTGAAAAGTAATGTAGTGCTTTTGGTTTTTTATTTCTTTTTAAAGATAAAGTTGAAAAGTACTGTAATGCTTTTGGTTTTTTACTACACCTCTGTCCAAAGATCTATAAGTGTGTTGGCAACTCACACTGTTGGTTGACGACCTCTTTGGTATCTCCAATGCACAACAGTGTTCATATTCCATGCTCCCACATACCTCTGCTTGTGCTGCTTGCACAAATTTTCTCCTCTGACACAAACTAAAGAATGCATCTGCTTTCACATGTTCACTGCAATGGGTGCTGGGTTTGGATCTCTGGGTATACACTGTATCTTGTGACATGTCTGTCTACAGATTAATTTGTGAAGCAGACCTGTGCCTTGGTGAACCTGAGGTTTCTAATAGTTCTTGTTGCCTACAGCAGTCTTGGTAGTGGGATTTACAAGACAACGTAGTTTTTCTTTTTTTACTCAATAAGGAAAGATGCATGCTTAACCCACCACTTCATGCCCAAATAATCACACGTGATGTTTCCTGTAAGTGCCATCCAACACAGTTTTGATGCACAATTTACTTCCCTTCAACAAAGGCAAATCTGTGGTTCAAACTTCCAGCTCTCCCTTTGCCATCTATGCCAAGGCAATCAGTCACTGCGTCTTGGCTAAATGCACATAAATATGTATATTATTGTTTTCTGCCTACTACGTGTAAAGATTGTCTTGTCATCCTGCAGTTTTGCCTCTTATGTTTTCCCCTGAGGAAGGAGACATTTAAATTGAAACTTTTGGACTGCAGTTACAAAGGAGGTAAGACAAGTGACCAGTGACATACTTGTCTCCATCTGAAGCTTAAACTCTTTCTGATTGCCCAGCACCTCACACATAGGTCTAATGTGAATACTGTGTTTGACTTGACTAAAGCATTTGAAGCAGGGTGGGGGGTGGGTGGGAGGAGGGAATAAGACAGAACTAAAATCCCACTGGAGTACCATTGATGAATATTTCCCGATTTTCCACTCTTCTCTTTATTGGACACTTCCAAAGGCCAATTTCAAACAGGATAGATGTAGATAAAGAGTTGCTTTGTCACTAGCAGCAGCATAAAATTGTTTGCTTCACACCTCTTATCAAACTCATGTCTTCACCTGGAAAAATCCCTGCAAATGGTTCTGAAGGATTAACAGAGGTGTGAAATCTCACCTTGCATAAGAAATATGTTTTGCTCACTTTGTCACTTCTGTGTGTTTTCATGATTGTGAGTATCGACTTTTCCTGTCATGCATTTAGGCAGCAGATGCTGACAGGTGTCTGTACCAATCATCAGAACAGTCTTGAGGATATGACCCATGCACTAAGAGGAGATAGAGTCTTGTAATGAATTATAGCTAAAGAGCACTCAACACAATAATGGTCAGGTCAACTTTGCACTTTGCTGATCCTCAGCAGGTCATTTGGGCCAGTTGAAGTCTACCCAGACAGCTGGCAGTTCCTGGGAACCATTCTAGCACACAAGAATTAGTTTATTCTTTAACTCACAAAGCACGGACTTTATTTAGTGTAATCAGAGTGGACCTCTATTGAAATTCATAAACATTGGTGGATAAAAGTTTGTTTATCTTGAAAAGGTGATAAAAATGGTAAGTGCAAGCAAGTTTGTGTACTTGTTCTTTTCTTTCAAAACCTTGTCATGATGATCTTGGTTACCTTGCAATGCTGTGCTGTTAAATGATCTAACAGGGAGTGATGCAACACCAGACATGTGCAGAACCTGCTTGAGTGGCACACAAAATTGCTGCGCTAGTTCGTGGGGATGAGTCAGAGGAGGAAGTCACTGGAAGAGTATTGCACAAAGCATAAAGAATCTGAGGTAAAAAATGTGAAGAAGAGTGTTAGGGGTGAGGATGTTGGATCTTTATATACAGATAAAATAGTGCTGAAATGCTGATGAAGTGAACATCATTTCAGAGCACATGAAACCTACAATTTACATCAACTAAATGTGAAGAGGGAAAAGAACAAACACAAACCGTTATGGAAACAAGTTCAGCCATATTTGTAAAGAAGCAAATCTTGTGATCGCGCGTGCACATATTTTAGTGCGTGCTCTGCAGTATGAGAACATTTACTTCTACTTGAAATTCTGTAATTTGTGTATTTGTTCCAAATAATAATAATAAAAAAGCTAGCTTATGAAGTATTTGGCCATCTAGTTTTTCTCTATTGATGATGGTCTGGAATTGTAGGGGCTTCTTGCAGTAAAGGTGTAACTGTAGAGGGTATCTCAGGCCAACTATTGCTGCAGTCAAATCACTCAATTTGGGTCTTTTTTGGTAAATGGTGCTCTGAAAGGATTCAGTTGTGCTGAGGAAAGTGTTTCAATCAAGTCAACTGATGGCATGCATGCAGCTGCTGCTGGGGATCCAGCTTGAGCGCGCCCATGCCTGTTGATATTCTTGTTGTTTCTTGTCTCAGTCACACATCAGTTGATTTTGCATTAACCTCTAGAGACTGTGCTGACCTGAGCAGACCCGAGCATTTGTTTCTCTTCTATCACTTTCTGCAGGGTGAAACCACCTTCTCTTTGATTTTTGTTCATTATTGTTAATGAGACTACAAATCCTTCTTTTTCTGATTAAAGGAAACTGAAGACCTGTATCTTACAAGTGACATCAAGTTGGAAGTAATCAGTTAAGTCCTTAGAGTGTTGGAGAGAAATATTGAAATGATCAGGATTAGAAAAATCGCCTGAGAAGTTGGTTTTTTTTTTTTTGTAAAACAGGTCAATTTTATCAATGCAAAACACAGTGTCTGTTTCTGCAAGACAGTATATTTAAAAAAGTCCCACAAAATGTTAATGCATTTTTTTAATGTCACTGTGAGAAAACTGAGGCTGTTTAATTTCTTCCTGAGTAGTAGAAGATCACAAAGCAGAGAGATTACTGCATTTCTGGAAAAATGAGCAGCAGTCCATTTCAGAGCCTACTACCAGGTGTTGTGACAATTATCTAGGTCTGAAATATATGTGAATATTGAGTGTATACTCAGCTTTCTTAAAAATGTTGAGGACAGAAGACAAAGCAATGTTTTTTACAAGTACCTCAGGCAGCTGGATGAGCTTTACTTTGACAAAATCTTAGCAGCAACCAGAGCAACTGCAAGAGTAGTGATTTTAACAGTCACAGAAAATACCTCGATCTGGCTATTTTCACATCAGGCAAAATTAGGCAAATAGCAAACAATTAACAAAATGTCCGAAATAAAAATAATAAAAAATGGCCACTTCAGCTTGTTTATTTCAGGCAAGTAGGAGAATACAATGAAGAATTCCCATTTGCTGGCTAAAAGATCAGAACTGGACATAAAAAGTTGGGCAATATTCATGGAACAAAAATTAGGAGTTTTGCTTTCAAAGTTTAAAAAGTGATTTCAGTGTAATACACCTGAAAATAATCTGCTTTTGGGAACTAGAGTGTTTGCAGTATATCAAATAGAACAGCTCTCTTGGATTTTTTTTTTTTCCTGTGGTCACATTGTTAAAAAGCTTGTAAATTTATGTTGTTGTTTTGGCAAAAAATATGAAATTGATGAAAAATTATGGCTGACAATGTAAGTTGGAATGAATAACTACAGATATATGTTGATTTTAGCCGTTGTTTTTGAATAGCAATAAATCAAGAATTCTACCAGCTCAACTTATGGGAGGCTTTCAGCACAGTCAACCACAAAATGCAGTTGAACCACTCACATAGCATAATTAGAGCAGATGCTGGTATAACATCCAACTGCTGTTCACGCTTTATTATGTTAAATCCTGCCTTTCCTGTTTATTTGGTTTTCTGGGGTTTTTTCCTTCCTTCCCTAACACTTACCAAGACAGCTTTTAGAAATGCCCCACTAAAAGCCCGGAAGGACCTTGCTATTTTATCCCAGGAGCAGCCCAGAACACTTTGGGGAGTGTGTGTGTGTGTGTGTGATGTGTTCTGTACAGTGTATTTAAAAAAGAAAAGGAACATCTTTGCTTGCAATGAGGGACATAACTGGGCAGCATTGGGGACACCTAGAAGCATCATGATTGAATTCAGATTGCACTGAGGAATTTGGGGTTTACCCTCAGCTTCTTACCTGGGAATGAGCCTGTCATATTGCTGCTTTTCTGCTGTTCCCCCTCCACAAACTTGTCTTTTTGGACTGTAAATTAAACTGTGCCAGGGGATGGAAACTCCTTCTCCAGTATTTTGTGAAGCAGAAAGGGGTCCTAGTCTTGGCTGAGAGATCAAGCTGGTATTGTGATATAAATAAAAAATGAACAGAATGAACATAATTTGGGAAAGGTCATAAACTTATCTCACTGAATACAAAGTGGAGTGTTTTTTGGTTTGTTTTTTTTTCCCTTCGTGATTTGTTGCAAATGGTTTGAAATGAAGCTTTCTGGTTGACAGATCATTCAGCATTAGCTATTTAAAAACTTTCACTGAAATAGAGTGAAATAAGTTTGTTATTTATGAAGTTCATCTCACAAGTTCCCAATTTGGTGAAAACTGTTTTATTTTGCTTCACATTTGAAACTTGCAAATAGCTGAGTTAATTTAACTAAAATGAGCATTCTCAAGATGACCTGTAAAGGGGAAAAAAAAATCCAACCCAACTGTACTTTAATCTAGAAACCATCAAAGCCTTCTTGACACATGTATTATTGTAGGGCTCAGAAAAAATAAACAGTTTATGTAGAAGATTAAGAGACAGTTTGGATTTTGCTTTTGACATATCTTGTCTCCAAATCTTAGCTGAGGATTTATTAGAACACTATCATGTCAAAGCTACCTCATTTATATGATAACACATCTGTAATGTTTTACAAGTGCAGCAGTCCTCGTTCAGAATGTTGCTTTTTAAGTCCTAAATTACAGTACCTGGAGAGGTATGCATAATTATAGTGCATGTTAGCAAATGATAGGATGCATTTTACCCTAGGCTCTCTGCATTAATCATCAGCAGAGTGGGTGCAATAAAATCATAATTGCTTCTTCAAAAGTTATAATCTAACTTATACAACTTTAAGTTAGTTGTATGGCAATATGATATCGACTGTCATGGAGCAAGCCAGTTTCCTTCATTTCCGTAAAATTAAGGTAGTGTTGCTCAGTGGTGAACTGTAATTAGCATCATTTTCATTTACAGATTTGGGTTTTAGATCCTGAGTGAGTGCATGATGGTGTAAGCTCCAAGCTTGATGAAACGCTGCTGATTTACATGCACTGAGGGCCTCTAGGCTGATCTCTGCTTATTTGTTAGGCTGTTTGCAGTCAGTTGGGTGGATGATTAACCTCTTCTGTCTCCTTAACTAGCAATTGTATCTGAAAAACGATCATGTTAAGGAAAGGTGTTATTTTACATAAGAATTCTGTTTAGTATTATTTAGCTTAAATACTTGTTCGAGTAGAGGAAGGTTTTGCTGCAGATGGGTGACCTGCTCCTGCCACAGCTGTGCCAGGGAGCAGTCTGGCACTTCCAGTGGCACCGAGGACTGTGGGAGGTCTGGCACTCATCCCTTGCTCCCCACCTGCCTGCTCAGGTAGCTTCCATGGTGTCAGCACTGATGATGGTTTGACCTCACAGTGATTCAGTTCAGAGATTTAAACTGGCAGGAAACTGAATCCCGCCCCCTCTTCATGCTGGAATAGTTTCGTGCTAGTTTTGCTTCCTGAATTCTCTCATTTTCTTGTCAGATGAACGACAGTGACCCTGTGTGATGCTGTATAATAGGTAAGTGTAGGATGGAATCAGTTAAAGATACTTACATTAGCTGTCATAAAGCCAAGCCTACAATCAAAGATCAAAGCAAACCTTTAATTATTTAGGAAACATCACTGATGTAATCAATATGCCTTACAAAAACAATTGTTTAATTCATTGTCTCTTAAGCTGATACATATGCACACACAGATGCATGACATGCATATGTACACACACACACGTGTGTGTGTGTATATATATATTTATACACATGTGTATATGTACACACACACATAAAATCAAGATTTTGTTCTTTGAAATTTGGCCAACTTTTCAGTGTGGTTGCAGCAGTCGTGTATAAAGGCATGTCCACAGGGCCTATCTGAGACCCAAGGGACTCAGAAGGGTAATGGATGTGATAACAAAGCAAGTTTTTTCAGTTTTGCACAATCTTATTCCTTAAGATCAGGTCTGTAAATTAAGATCTAAACCCACGTGTTGAAGGCTGGATCCTGCAAGAGAGGCATTCTGGCCCCAATCCAGTAAAGCAGTTAAATATATGTTTTAACATTAGGTCCATGTCTTGTTATGGTATGACTTCAAAGAGACTTATTTTGCTTAAAATTAAGCACATGCTTAAACAGCAGGTTATATATTAAAATGAGCCATATACAAATGGCTGAGCTACTGCTGGAAATCTCAGCACCTTGTTTCTTCACTGAACATATATAATTATAAAGAGAAGAAAAGACCCAAACAGAAGCCTCCACCTTCTCTAAATAGTGTTTCTATTGTTGGTTTGTACCTAATTTGCACAGAAACATAGAAGCTCACACTTCTTTCCAGAGCCTTAATCACATGGAGGAATGTGCTCACGGTGATGGGAGCTGTAGCATCAAGGTCAGTGGAGGGACTCCCTGCCCATCAGCACTCTCAGTGCCTTCAGTCTCCTGTGGAATGCTTCATTTACAGCCTGTTCCTTTGCTGGGAACAGGGAAAATCAAAGCAGTGGCCATTCTTCCCAATATCCAGACAGCTACTGGTATGTAAAGGTATATCCCCCTTCCCAATATCCAGACAGCTACTGGTACGTAAAGGTATATCCATAAGTTGTAAGTCACATGCAATTTATGCTCAGCCCCTGCTTACATCCAGTTTTGCCCTTCTGCGAGTCTGATTTTATTAGCAAGGCAATTGCATACTTTAATACTTGATTTGCATGAGATTAAGCTGCACCCTTGCGAAATGCATACTGGTGCTAAACAACATCATACCTTAAAAGGGCTTAGAAACATCCAAAAAGAATGTGTTTCACACCAATTGAAGTATTTGCTGAAATGCAGAAAATTGGAAGTTTCTCTCCAGAGTTCAATGTCTTGTTCAGTTTTTGAAGGAAACTGCCCTTAAAGATCCAACCTTTTATGCCAGAAATACAAAATATGATAAATAGAAACAGTAGTAATATCGTACCAATCAAGGCATCTTCACTTAATTTTCTAAGGCTTTTGAGTCTCTCGCAGATCTGAATTTTGTTTTGCTCTCTGACTTGATGGTGTTAATAACCAGTGCTGTTAAGCAATGAAATTTCTGAGAGTTAAAAATAGTCTTTCATTAGCTAAAATGTACCATGCCATGTGCAGTTTGGGGAAAACTAATCTTGAAAGAAAAAAGTTGACTTCATTTTTGTAGATTGAAATATTAGTGTTAAAATAATTTAAAGTGCACCCCAAGTCACAGCAAGCTGCTGTGTATCAGGTCACAGTGCCTCCTCCAAAATCATGCTTATCTTGAAATTTTCCTTTCATAAACAGTTGGCAAATATAACATCAATTTAAGCTGTAATGACCACATTTAATTTTCATTTTAAATTTATTCTGTTACTATATATTGGTATCCTGGTTGATGACAAGTCAGCCAGCCACAGGTCTGTTTTTCATTTATGCATTGAACTTCTTTAGGTTAGACATGCTCAAGAGTCCTGGTTTAATGCATAACCCTAATTATAACTTAGAATTAAGCTACTGCTGACTGCAGCATTTTAGGCAGGGGAATCAAAGAATGTATCTAATGAAAAAAACACAACTCCACCCCTCACTAGTGCCTTATCTTTATACATTTTTTTATGTTTCTTTTTTTTTTTTTTTTTAGATTGAGTGCATAATACAGCTATAAAACAGCAGTTTAGATAATATAGTCAGCTTGTCAGTTTATATATGTCTACTCTGAGCTTAAGGGTTTTCTCTTTGCTTTGAATTGGGCCTCACTTCTTATTAAAATGCTACAAGCTTTTAAGAGATTGTAGTATCACAGACCAGTGATAGCTCAACATTCTAATATATCATTATGTTGGACTCTAAAATTGCATTACTGTTTAAGCTGGTTAAAGTATTTTTGCTAAATGTTTGGTTTTGGATGGGAAATGCCTTTTCAAGCACATAGAACTTTGATGAGGAAATTCTTAAAATATTCTGATAAAAATGGCTTTTTTTCTTAATGGAAAAAATTTTAAAATGTGATTCAGAACACTGTTCAATGACAATAAAAATGTGGTCTTTCCCCATTTTTTTACAGAGAATGAAATATTTTTAAGGATAAGCTCTTGTGGTCATTTCAAACTTGTCTGAATTTCATATATTGGATTGAATCATTGAGTATTCAATGGAGAGAAAAGGTAGGGTGGTATCATCTGGATCTTTACTCCCAAAACAAATCTGTTCTTATTAATAGAAGCAGGTTTTTAGAGGGGGAGATGATTAATGATGAGCCATGTTGCATGGGTCAGGAGGAAATGTGGCCTGGGGAGATGCCACAGTTATGAAAAATAAGATCATGAAGATGAGTGACAAGCTGGGAGGAGCATCATGTTCCAGTGGGACTCCAGGCCAGTGTTACTGAAGCTTGAGTGAAGAGCTGAGATTAGAGCTGCATCACACAGGGACACACTGTATTCATTGCACAAAGCCAAAACTTTCAGTATGAGCCAGAGAGCAAGTGAAAGTCATTGCAAGGTACCTTTGTGCCCCAGCCTTTCTACTCCCTTTTCTTATAGTGCCTGTGCTATGGGGCCAGGGAATCATTCTCCAGGAACACTTGCAGATACTGCACCTAATTCTGCTCATTTTCACTGGCTTTGCCTGAGGGCAACACCTCCATTTCCTTAGAATTAGTACAGATGTATGCTGGGCTTTGTGGTTGGAGATGACGATCCTTTGCCACTGAAATATGAAACTGTGTGTTTTCATTCCTATAATGGTTCTTTTGCCTGGCTCGTCAGGAAGAGTTATATGCTGCGTGATAAAATACTAATGTTTTTCTTCTTTGGGAACAGAGAAATGAAAAAATTCTGGGTTTGTACTAACATTCCACTTGTTCTGCGTGGGCATTCAGCTGTACTGCCAGGAGCTGGGAACGTTTACAGTCCTGGTGTAAATGAAAGCAGACAGAAGCAATGGAGAAACAGGCTGTGTGAGCCTGGGGGCTTGTCCATGCACAATAGTAGCATCAGTTCAGCTGCAAAATCCATTTAGCTGAACCAGTGTATGTCTCTGATTGGACACACTTAAATTGGTTTATAACCAGCTTACATCAAATTAGTTTAAATCAGGAGGTTGCCATAATAGCTGCATCAACCAGTAATTGTCTAATTTTTGTATAAGATGGTTGCAAACCAGTAGCATTTCCCGCATGCAGGTTTTTGCACTGCTTTAGGTAATATAAAAACTGTTAAACCAGCACAACGTTTGTTTGTAGACAAGCCCTAAAGCCCGAAGTTTGTGTGAGCTAGGACAGAGAGCATGAGGCCCTTTGTGCTGGCTCTGTGTGCTGCAGCACATGTGCTCGAAGCTAGTGGAAAAGGAGACAACAGATGCTTTAAAGCAAGAATGGGACACAAGGCACTAATTTTCCAAAACAGTTTATTGCTCTATATGATGGAAAAGTATGAGGTAAAGAAGTTCAGAGCTCCTTGCTGTGACCCAGGGGTTTTTATGACCTGCATTCACAAGCACAGAGAGGTCAAAGAGAAGCTGTCCAAGGGCTCCCTGAGCTGCCTGGTTCATGTTTCACCTTGTGAGCTGGAGTAGCCTTGAGCCTTCTCTAGGTTTAGTCAAAGGATAAAAACAGCCAGCAGGCAGCGAGGCCGGTGAGACATGTTCTGTCTCTTGAGCTGCTTTGGACAGAGCTGGAACAGGAAATGTTTCTAATGGTGGTTCAGAGATGTTTTGGAAAGGCAAGACCCTCTGGACAGTGAAGCCAGGCACCTTGAAAGTGTGACATTGGGGAAATAAAAGCAACAGGAGAATGACACTGAGAGCAGGGTTATCTCAACATTTCTGCAACTAAAAATGGCCTAAATTGTTTTCCAAAATGAGCCTTTGCAGAGCAGAGAGAAAGCCTCTGATTTCAAGGGTTCCTAAAATACTTTTGGAATGAAACTCTCTGAATGTTCTGTGGGTGTTGATCGCTGGAGTGCTCAGTAGTACTCAAGCTCAGAGTTCACACCATTAAAGCTTTGTCGACAGTACTGAAAGCGTCCTCTAACACACTGAAGCAAGCTCAAGAGGCTGTATTTATGTTCTCAGGCTGACTTTAGGGCTGTTGCTGGCAAGCTGTCAATAAATGAACTTATTAGGCAGGGAGACAGCTTGGAATGGAGAGTTGTTTAAGCAGCTCATTTATGAATGGGACACAAAGGTGAACAAAATGAACTTTCTGCTTGTTTAGCAAACGGCATTACAATGGAGCAGTTTTATCAAGGTAACTCTGTTCTGGATGTCCAGCAGTAAATGTGTCAGATAGCTTTTTCCTGAGAAATACTCCTCCAGTTCTGCAAGTGTATCTGGTAGAAGCTGTTCTATCCTTTAAGAAATAGAAGGGAAAATTGGTTTGATATTCTTCCTTCTTACTTTTTTTGAATGCATGGAAGAGCAAGGCAGTGCTGTTTTCTCAGCAATAGAAAATGTAATGATGCATTTCCCCTGAGTGAGGCTCCTGGACATTTCCATACTTTCTAAAAGTTGATCGAGATGCTGTGGTGAGTAGTATTATACCCACCAGATAATACTACTGGACTTGAATGCAATGTATTTTGAAATAATATTTATGGCAAAGAGTAACTTGGAGAGGAATAGAAACAACTGTGAGAAATAGCGCAAATCTGATGTCCAAAGGAAGAGCAGTGCTGGGAGAAAGGAGAAGCCTACTTTTGTAAGAAATATATTTCTTACAGTATGCAAATCATCTTTAAAGACTGAAGTGGTATAAGTGAAACTCATGGGAAAGGGAAAATGAGTAGAAAACAAATGGACCCTAAGGTGGTTATGTGTTGGAGTAAGAGGAACTTGTGATAAAACAAAGATGAGTTCAATGTGGCTCAAACCTAAGTTGGAGATACAGCACCAGTGGTATCTCACTTAAAAGAGATGGATGGCTTTGCAAAAGCTCACTTATTGTAAATCTTAATCAGCTCACAGCTCTGAGCAGGACAGCAGATCTCATTATAGCCATACAGTTTCTGGATCATGGTTGTGGTGATTTGTTTTCTTTCTGATTTTACTAACACCGGTGGGGAGTCAACCCTCCTCTGTTCATCCTAGGAACGGGCTTGGCCCTTTTTGTTTGCAGTGGGAGGGCTGGTTGCCAATGTGCAGTTCTAAAGTCACATTTTCACTTGCATTCTGGGCAATACCTCCCACATTTTGGACTCTGCAGTACTCAGTGTAAATGGTTCCTTAGAGCTACTTTGGCAGCCAAAAAAAGCGATATTGTATTTAATTTCTGGCACTGCCACTTGCTGAATTGCCGACACAGCTGTAGCAGACCTCCAGGTCTGGATATATCTGGCTAAAGAGGAAGATCCCTATGTTTCCTGACTGGACTCCATGTAATCCATGCCACTCAAAGCCTGATCTGGGGCAGCCAAGCAGAAATGTAACTCCTTTCTGCCAAAGGCATTTCAGCAATTATTTCAATATTGTTCTGGAGGAAAGAGGGGAGTGAGGTGAATTCTTTGAAAAATTAGCTTTAGTAAGGCTAATTGATGCCTTCTTCTAGCAGGGTCTACCAGGAAGATCTGCTGTGTACAAGTCAAAGCTTAATTTCTTTACACCACAACTTTTGAGGCAAAAAAGCCCATCCCTGACCACAGCAACATATTTCTGCTTCCCCTTGGGTCATACACCAGTGTTCATGTGGCTAGATAGTGTGATATATCAGGAGACTGATGTGGTTGAGATCTAATGGTGGAATTTTTAATTCTGTATTTTTTATTTTTTTTTTACTGTGCACAAAGGTAGTGGTGTGAACATGCTGGAGGCCTGGGAACCACTTGTTTCAGCAGCAGTAACCCTTATTCACCTTTACTTGGATCATATCCCTACCACAACATTAATAGCCTAGCACACTCAGAGAAAGAAAGAAAGTAATAAAGAAAAAGTACAGGGCATGTTTGCTATCAAACTTTAACTTTCGCTTTTCTGGTGGTGCCACCGTAGTAGTAGATCTAATTTGTGTTCAAAATGAGCATTTGAGAATTCATCTTCTAGGCAAGAAGGGCCACTGCTTTCAAGAGAATTTGCTGCCCATAGAAGCCATCCAGAATAAGTTATGCTGGTTCTCAGAAAATTCAACCAGACATGAGAAAACCCTTCAACACAGGAGTCTCCAGGAAGAATGTGTCCCTTGGCTTAGCTTGGCATGGGTGGTGGCAGGCACTGTAATATACTGATGCTGGCACTGACAAAAATACCTTAAAACCTGCTTTAAATTACAGTGCAGTGCATGCAAGGAAATTGCTGCTGGTTTAAAAAGTACTGCACTGTTGGCAATGGAAAAAAATTTGGTCCAGGTGAGTTAAGTTCCATCATCTTGATGCAAAAAAAAAAAGGGGGCTTGATTCCATACTGGGCTCTATGTCATACAACAAACTAATGCCTCTAGTTTCCCATAGCAAACCCTCTTGCAGGGTAAAGTGCCCTTCAATATCCAGGCAAGCTGTCACAGGAAGGTGTTGGTGGAGTTGCAAATCCATAATCACCACAGCACAGTGATTTGAGGCTGCAAACCCATTGGAGCTGAAGTGTGCTGGAAGTCTAGCAGTGACCTATATGGGGTTACCCATCTGATCTCTTAGAGGAGCAAGCAGTCTGAAAGAGTACAGCTAGAAAGCTTGCGGTTACTGGAGATGAATTTTTCCTTTGAACCAAACTATAGTGTGATAAAGTTTCTCTTTACTGTGTCAAGAAGTGACACCAACACTAAATTGCATTGCAGAAGACACTCAGCCTCATGAATCATCTCTAATGCTTCAGGAATGGACAGGCAGGAGAGGTACTGCAAGAAAACGGGCATTTCTTGTATTGTTCCCATACTTCCCAGCATACTGTGCCATGTGAATCTGCCCTCCCCAAATCCATAAAACCCACAAGCAGGCTCTCAAACATTTAATTTGAAAGATCTCTGTTTAAATCGTTTTTGACTTGTGCCAGGGCAAGCCTGTCCTCCAGTTAATTATGTTCTAAGCACACAAAGAGAGCTAGTGAAAACAGTCACTTCATAACCATTTTCTTTTTGTAAACTCCGAGTACTTAGATCTGCATCATTTAATCATAATAGAGCCATATGCATGCAGTTTAACTTTTCTGGAAACCAAAATTAGCTAGAAGACATTTTGGCCTATTTCTGAAATGCTTGTGTGTGAGGAAAAGTGCTTTGAGCACTTCAAATGGGTATGAGCTCCCAGACCTTGCAGGAGTGGAGAAAAGTTCATGTCAGGAAAGCTTCCACCTCTGTACTGGTCACACAGCAACAAATACATTCTCAGTGCAATTTTAAAGTTTACTGTTGAGGTTGTTAACTAGCACAAAGAAACTAAGAGAGGAACAAAGCTTCTGGATGTAGGGCAAAGATTAATCTAGTTTTGGGGCAGTTTTTCAGCATGTGAATACCCGGTCTGCAGAAAGTTATTTTAGTTGTTGCAACAGGACCCTGAGATGGAGCAGAGGAATCTTTCTTTATGTCTTTAAATATTTTGCAGATATTTGAAAAAATATATAATAGACCCAATGAAATTCAAACCTATTTGCCTAACTAGGCAGTGCTTTAATTTGCATGTCAGTTTAGATATATCTCTGGGTACCTTGAAACTCCGACGAAGGCACATACTCGAGTCATTGTCTTAAAAATGATTAGTGAACAGCCACAGAAATGATTACATCCAGAGGAGATCGCTGTAGCACATGCACCAGGAGCTCCAGGGCTCAGTGCTGAGCTTGCAGTTGTGTTTTGCCAGCAGGACTTTGCAGCAGTCACAGCGGCTTTGTTCCAGTGGGAATAATGTTTGAGTCAATCCAGCATCTCCTGGTGCTCTTTGATACCCAGTTGTGCTTCTGTGCCAAACTACCAACTGATGCAGAAAGAGGATGGTGAAGCCATAGGGCATTCCAAAAAGGTCCTAAAAAGCTTTGGATAAGCTTAAGGAAACAGTGTAATGATATCTTGATAGATATCTTGCTACCACTCCACTTCCCTGTATTAAAGCTGTCAAAACTTTCTGGGAAAACTTTTCAGAGAATTTACCAATATGGCTTTAGTTTCAAAATAATAGTTACTAACAGGGCAGATATTCTAAGTGTTACATGGATGAAACTATTAATTAAAGGGTACTTACAGAGCTCTCTGTGGCTACAGAATTGCAACACAAATTTGCAGAGGAAATAAACATTAAAGGCTGCAGCCCATCTTGCAGCCAGCTGTTGGCCACCAGCTGAATACTCCCTTGCAGGGATAACATGGAACATACCTTGGTAAGATTAAAAGGCATATTTCAGGGATCCCCTCATTTGGGTGGGATTCTAGAGATTTTTACAGTAATTCTCTGCCCAGCTCTCAGTTCAATAGCCTCAATAAATTTTCCTCTGGCCACTGTGGCTTGTTGTCATCCAGACAGCCTCCAGCCAGCTAGGCTGAGCTGGTCCTGCCAGCAGCAGGGATTCCTGAATGGTGCTGGTGACACACAGCTCTGGCACAGGGGATCAGGGGCAGCTGAGTCTCCTTTAAATGGAGAAAGAGGAATAAGTGAATGGAGAACAGGATTTTGATAAGGGAGAGGAAGACAGTGAGAGGGGAAAAGAGAGTAAAGTGAGGGAAATGAGGCTGATTACAAATGCATTTAACCTTTCACAGGAAGTTCATCCTCAAAGCAGCCCTGAAGGTAGTTCTGGTAACTGATGCTACCTGGTCTAGGTCTAACTTGCTGTCATGCTGACATGTATCAGGAAATTAAACCCCCTCTCTCTTGCCAGTGCTCCTGAATATTGATTTCTAATTCCACAACCTGGCCATTATTTGAAACTAAAGCTTGCCACAAAGGAGAGTGTTAAAACACAGGTCAAGGACAAGCTTGCCCTCCATGCCTGCAGCAACTTTCCAAGTGCTTTGTGAAAGCCATTGTGCCATGAATGGATAGGGGGGAAAATAGAGCATATTCAGCATGAATAAAACATGACAGTGATGTGCTAGCAAACTGTGATCTGTTTTGACTGTGATAACAGTGTAAACCTCAATGGGTGAGGACAAGATCACAGTGCACTGAAACCATGAAGTCAGCTTAACGTGACCACAGTCCACTCAAACTTCTCTGTCACTCCTGCCAGTTCCCTGCGATATGCTGTGACTGTGATGTGCATCCAGTGAGAGTGAAGTGACACATGAGCGTGGCGTGACAGCAATGCCAGAAAAGATTTGGTACTTGCTGTTTGTGGCCAGTTAGTCATGTGAATGCAAAATGTATGGGGCAGTTTGTAAAGAGCTGGTACTAATCATTTGTATGAATGGTTTTGACTGAAGAGCATTTGGGTTTGAATACATGATACGGATTCCTCATGCAGCAAGCCTCGATAAGCATTTGGTTACCACAGCTGTTGGCTGGAAGATTCACCTTATTTAAAGTGCTTTCTGAGATTTGATGCTGTCTTTTTTTGTCTTCGCATAATACCATACCACAGTGGCTGTATGGCAATCGATATAATATAAAGATCAACATGTCCTTGAGTTTAGTGCACATAATTTTATAGGGAAGTGTTTTTTCCCCCTCTCCATTTGGCTTGATTATTCAAGAGTTCTTTAACCACTACAACAGAATCCTTTTCAGAAGAAGAGCGTTTTTCTTTCACCCTAGTTGCTATGAGAACATGAATCATCTCTTTAGCACAATAGCAACAACTGTAGTGCTTAAGTGCATCCACTGATTTTTTACTGTTTGTTCTTTGCTCTCAACAAGATAAGCTGTTGTTATTTCTTTCTTCTTGAACAAGCATAACATGATTGCTGAAGTAGTCAGAATAATTGGACCAAATAGTGAGGCAGTTAATGTAAACAGAAAGAATTTATCTCTTTCAAGTACAGTAAATTGTCCTCCAAAAATATGGAAATCTTGTCTATTTCTTGTTGTGCCCTAGAGCAAATTTTGTTGAGTTTGTTGTCACATCATTATTTTCGGACTCTGTGAAATTGCTAATGAGGAACAGGCTGCTTTCAGTGGGATAGTTGTGTGTGTTTAAGATTGTGATGAGATGTGTATAGTCCCGGGGTAAATCACTAGCACAGGAAAGGTTAATGTCCTCCTTGAACTCCACATCTACCACAGGTGTCAGTTATCACAAAAACTGCTGCCAGGGAGTGGGATGGGGGAGGATGGTGCTGGCTTCAGCTGCAGTGGATTAGAACCACATAATCTGATGTACAGGCTCTTTTGCTAGCTGTGATGGGAGTAAGTTCTGCAGTGGAGGAAGATGATATCAAGAACTATTTTGCTTGATAATTAAGACCCTGAGCTGTTGCTGTGGATGACTTGTTTTTGGGAATTGTAAGCATGTTTTAAAATTTCTTAAATAAGCAGTAAAATGAGCTATTCTCATTGAGAGAGGAAAGATTTTTCTGTGCACTTTGTATATTCAATTTCTGGCTACTCTTGCTTGCTCTGTATCCACAGTTAAAGGCAGTATTTTCACAACAGTCAAAACTTTCTCAAGTCTGCTCAATTAAAATGGTTTCTCTGGTGAAGGATCCTTGAAAAAGGCTGGTGGGCATATTTTGAAAGTCTCTTGGTATTTGCAAATTACTGCCTTCCTAAAACCTTCCTTCAAACTTCCTAATCTTTAGCTCTGGAAATGTTTGTAGAAATCAATGTTGTTTGTAGATGAGAAAGATGGGTGCATGTGTCAAGTGGAAATTAAATGTGTTCTAGATGGGATGAGACAAGAGGTTGTGAGAAGTTTGTGAAAGCACTTAAATGGTTTGAAGCTAGTGTCTCTTGTTAGGACTTATGTGCGTGATTTAAGAAAGAAGCTTCTATTCCATCCTCATTTGGCACCTGTGATTCATAGAATCTATGGCCCCTTTTAAAGAGGGGAATAAATGCTATGCAAATATGTCTAGACAGGTGAGATATGGCTAATGATCAGTCGAGACAATTTTCCCAACAACCCTCTCAGATTTTAATTATTTATAAATCTGTAAGTACATACTATGCACTTCTGTATCACAGGTGAAATAGAGTGGATAAAAATGAAGGCTTATATTCAATACTATCAAATCATCATGCCAATAAAACATGTAAAATCTCTGCAAGATCAAACAGGCATTTGATATGCTGATTTTTGTTTTGGAACTAAAAAAAAAAATAAAAATCTCTGAGTGATTGTTATCTGGTACTTGTAGCTTTGAATAGATAAAAGCAGTGGCCCAGACCTTGACTTGAGTAAATTAATACAACTCCATTGACTTCAGGGAAACAATGTAGATTATACCAAGTGATGGATCTGTTCTTGCTGCTTGATAAAAATCTAGAGGTTAGGTTTCTTCATCAATTTTTGCCTAAGAACTAAAGAAAGAAAAGATAATGGGGCTACAAGTAAGGATATGATTCAGTATTATTCTGATCTTAAACTTCTAACCTCAGGGGAAAGAGGTCTGAATACTTAGCATGGTTCTTCCTTAAGTCTGATGAACTACTTTACCACTGTATTTAATTATTTGCAGCTAGTATTATACTGAACTAAACTAAGATATTATGCAATTAAGCAAAAGAAGAGTATTGTATTGAGTGTTTAGAGGACTTCAATAATTTGTATTAGGTTGTTAATGCAGGAAATTTCACCAACATGATTTAAACATAAAAATACCTAGGTAATTGGTAGACCATGCTAAGCTTCTAATCACTACTTTTGGATACTTTCTGAAAATAACTAGGACCTCATTGAACTATTTTCATGTGTCATGGGTTTTTTTTGGAAAAAAATATCTTGATACTCCTATTGCTTCAACAGCAAGAAGACAGAAGAAGCTCTAGTGCAGAGTCAAGCAGTGATATTAAGAGAAATAAAACCTAAAAGATATACACTAAGAAATAATCCATATGTGGTAATAAAACCAATTTCTTGGAGTGAGCTGGATTTTGATGGCTTAATCATAATTTGTGAAAGTTTGCCTCAAATAAATGTAGAATCATAACAAAATTTATAGATAATCTAGTGAAATGTAACACTGATTATGAATCACAATTTACTGTCAGGGCTATGTGTGTTTTGTTCTTGGATCTAGTGAAGACTAGGTTTTGGGAACTAAGTATATTGCTTTGAGAGTGAGCATTATTATGTCTCATCAAAATGAGCAGTAAAACTCCAGCTACTTTCCAAGGGAGGGGAATTGTGATTGTCCTCTTTGCATACAAATTCCTTGGGACAGGGAATATATTTTATGCA